>NW_028261394.1:38633287-38691689 GCF_051295495.1 Thamnophis sirtalis | reverse complement strand
CTTCCTTTTTTTTTTCCTTGGGAAGCAACTGGTTTGACGCACGCCTTTTACTCCAAAATAAATTGTAATGATCTTCTAACAAGGCCAAAATAAACAATGGATTGCTTGTTCTCTTCTCTGGCAGTTATCTGGTTATGGTGCTTTGTAAAATAAAATAATAATGATAGTAGTAGTAGTTAGTAATAAAAACCGTTCTGCTCTTCACGAAAAGAACTCGGGGAAAAATGAACTCTGTCAAAAGAAGGGAGAGAAGGTTGGCCCTAATTATTCTGGAAGGACAAGGGAGACCAAGAAACACCTCGGAAACTTCAGCAAAAAAAAATTTATTAGAAGGGGAAATCCTTCCAAAACTGTAAAATATGTTTCAAGCTCTCCTGACTGCAGATGATTTTCTTTTAAAAAAAAAATGCGCTTCGGATTAAAAAGAATCTTCGTATGTAAATTGTTTTAGTAAGCAAATAGCCACGGTCTCAAAGTTTGGCTTTTCTCGATGCCAGGAGCGTCGCTCCTTCAAACCAGATGTTTTGTCAGCCGATTTCCCCAAAGAACACTTATAGGGTCGGACGTGAAGGGACCGGTGGGGAAGAAATAACAGGTCCCCTAATACTTTGGCAGGTGTTTTTTCCCCTTAAAAAAATCCCCATTTTAATTAGCAATTAAGGAGGAGGAAGGGGTCGCAGAGGGATTCCCCCCCCTCCGCGGAAGGGCTGCAACCGCGTCGCTCTTGAGACTTTGATCAATTCTTTAACGGGCGCGCGCTCGCGCACATACACATATTACACACACACCCTTTAGCCTTCATCAAAGAATTCAGCTGCGGATTTATTTATTTTTATTTATTTTTTAAGATGCCCCTGATTTAGTTTTTGCAAACAAGAACTAAAGCTTTTCTAAGGAGAAACTTTAGGTAGGTAGGTAGGTAGGTAGGTAGGTAGGTAGGTAGGTAGGTAGGTAGGTAGGTAGGTGGGTAGATAGGTAGGTAGGTAGGTAGGTAGGTAGGTGGGTAGATAGGTAGGTAGATAGATAGATAGATAGATAGATAGATAGATAGATAGATAGATAGATAGATAGATAGATAGATAGATAGATAGATAGATAGATAGATGGTATAGAATATTGTCATATTCAGTTTCTGTTTTTAATCTCTCCATTTCCACCACATTCCTGTTGGCCTGAACCGAAACCATCGCTTCCGTAAATCCCCACTGTTTAGCTTTATCTTTCTAAAACTTAAGCCACCATCCCGAGCCAGCCCCATGCAGGTATCTACGCGACTTGTTTTGCTTCAATACCTTCTCTCCAGACCCATATGCGGGCACACACCACCGCTAAAGCTCCCTTCTGCCCAATACGCGCCCTTCTTTTGCTCAAGCAAGCGAAGTTATAATCTCATTTGGACTTGCTCACGAGTAAGCGCCCTTCCCCCCCCCCCACGGGAATCCAGGGCCTGGCTAAGCCGCGGTGGTCTTCGCCAGGAAGGGGGGGGGGGTGAAGAGAGGGCCGACTTCGCCCCTCTGCCAAAGAAACTCCTGCTCCTTCGCTTGCCCAGGTTAAGCCAGCGCCTGCGCCACGAGCCTCGAATTTTGCAAAAGGATTTGGCAAGCACGATCCGGGGCTCAGCTCCGTTTCCGGGACTGGACTCTCTTTTAAAAGGATGCTCTTTTGCCCCCCCCCCTTTTTTCCCCCCTGCCCCACCAGCGCTCACGGCCGGCCGGAAGAAAGCGAGGAGGAAGAAATAAGAGAACCCCTCCAGATCTAAATCGGTGTTGCAAACTCTCGGAGACTGAGCTTTTTTTCCCTCAACCTGATTGTGCAGTAGTGCAGCGCCTTCGATCATTAAACCGAGCCCAGCGGAGCACAAGTCAGAAAGGCAGAGCTACGGAGAGCAGAGAAGGGGGGGGGGGGGGAGGCTGACTGAAAAGGGGAAAACCGAGACTTTTTTTTTAGGGGATGGGGGGGAGAGAGAAAGAGAGATCTACAACTGCACCTGCTTAGAAAGAAATAAAATAAAAAGCAGCAGCAAACTCTCTCCAGCTTTTTCTGAGCCCCGCCGCAGCTAAGTCTCCTCGTTCCCCCCCTCCCACCCTCCGCGGCGGTCCAGCAGACGTCCCTGAGCACAGGCGACCCGATCAGTCTGCGATCCTTTAGCCTTTAAAGGCAGGCAGGTAGGCAGGCAGAAAGGCGAGCGGGCGCAGGTTTGCCCTCTTCTTCTCCAACCCGCCTCCCGGTTGGAACCTGGGAACCTGGGCTTAATGCAAAAGTACTGCAGTCAGTCTCACTTCCCAGCCAGCCATTCAGCCAGCCTCAATCTTTTTCGGCAAATTGTAGGTTCAAACAGGGCTAATTAGCTACCAAAAGAGAGGAAGAAAAAGAGAGGAAGAAAAAGAGCTGGAAGAAAAAGAGAGGAAGAAAAAGAGCAGGGAAGGGCTTTAGAAACTGTTGGGTACCGCTGGAAAGAAGAGATGCTCTCAAATTCAGACCAAGCAAGAGGCAACAGTCCAGGGGAGCAGGTGGGGGAGCAAGACCCACCCACCCCCATCCTGGAAAGTTGCTGCAGGCCACAGCAAAATGCTATGAGAAGGGTCGGCCCATTTCAAGGTCCTTTACTTTAGGAAGCTGTTGGGCTTTTCTTTCTTGTTTCTTTGTGTTGGGTCATTTTGGCTTGGGAGGGGGGAGCAGTGACCCTGAATTGGGTCAATTGGAAAGTGACAGCCAACATTTAGGATCCCCTATGGAATGTTTTGCACCAGTGGTGGGTTTCAAAAATTGTTCGAACCTACTCTGTGGGTGTGGCCTCCTTTGTGGGAGTGGCTTGCCGCCCATGTGACCGGATGGGAGTGGCTTGCCGCCCATGTGACCGGATATGAAGATGCCGACGACACTTGTCAGAACCACCTTAAATTACCTCACACACAGCACTGGCATGCAGAAGAATAGGATGTAAACTTGTTTTTTTTAAAGGCATCTTTGGTTTGCGTTAAAACAACTTCAACACACGCAATGTTCTGATTGCACCACAAACGCAGCAGTCATCCTTACCTTTCACAGAGGCACTGAGTTTTATAAATATGAGCATGATAGTGTAGAATAATCATATCCAAGGACCAGTGGTGGGTTTCAAAAAAATGTTGGAACCTCTTCTGTAGGTGTGGCCTGCTTTCCGGGTCCACTGGTGGAACCTCTTCTAACCGGTTCGGTAGATTTGATGAACCAGTTCTACTGAATAGGTGCAAACTGGTTAGAAGAGGCTCCACCAGTGGACCCGGAAAGTAGGCCACACCTACAGAAGAGGCTCCAAAATGTTTTGAAACCCACCACTGGTCCTTGGATATGATTATTCTACACTATCATGCTCATATTTATAAAACTCAGTGCCTTTGTGAAAGGTAAGGATGACTACTGCGTTTGTGGTGCAATCAGAACATTGCGTGTGTTGAAGTTGTTTTAACGCAAACCAAAGATGCCTTTTAAAAAACAAGTTTACCTCATATTCTTATGCATGCCAGTGCTGTGTGTGAGGTAATTTAAGGTGGTTCTGACAAGTGTCGTCGGCATCTTCATATCCGGTCACATGGGCGGCAAGCCACTCCCATCCGGTCACATGGGCGGCAAGCCACTCCCACAAAGGAGGCCACACCCACAGAGTAGGTTCGAACAATTTTTGAAACCCACCACTGGACCAGAGGATGGCGTCTGTCACACCATCCTTGCAGGTCTCCTCTTCATAGATCTGCCAATAGATGGCAAGCCACGGTTGTGGTTTGCTTCGTTTGCTCAGCCAACAAAAGTAGGATGAGCTAACAAGCTGGCCTCCAACTCAAAGAATAGTCTGGCGTGCCAAGTGCCAGATGAAAAACAGAAATCCTTTTTAAGTCTTGCATATTTAAGGGTGGAGAGAAGGAATACAAGGTGGATTTTTTTTTCCTTTGCAGAATTCAAGGGGAATCCCATTCAACCTCTGATCACATTCACAAAATAGGCCTTACTTCCAGGTGCTGATGTCATGGAAACTCACCGATGGTTTCCTGGCAACAGGAACAACTAAATACTTGGCCAACTGCTTAAAAAAACAACAACTTTTCAATCCACTCTACGGTCCTGATAATAGTTGTGGGTGCTCTCCCATTCAGCTGCTAACCCTCCTTAGCTTTCTGAGCTCAATCAAGATTGGATTGATGCTACTATGCAATACAGTAATCTGTGTTTTGTTTTTTTAAATCTATTGCTTCATGTGATAGCAATAGCAGTTAGACTTATATACCGCTTCATAGGGCTTTTAGCCCTCTCTAAGCAGTTTACAGAGTCAGCATATTGCCCCCACAGACTGGGTCCTCATTTCACCCACCTCGGAAGGATGGAAGGCTGAGTCAACCTTGAGCCGGTGAGATTAGAACCGCTGAACTGCAGATAACAGTCAGCTGAAGTGGCCTGCAGTACTGCACCCTAACCACTGCGCCACCTCGGTGATAACCCTAACCCAAGCATGGAAGTTTACAAACCATGGCCTAGACTCAATGCATTTGTGCAAGTCCACTCAACAATGGCTTCTTCAACAAACAATGCTTTTATATGGTTTTATGCTTATTGATGTGGGACGTGGTGGCTCAGTGGCTAAGATGCTGAGCTTGTCGATCAGAAAGGTCAGCAGCTCGGTGGTTCGAATCCCTAGTGCCATGTAACTGAGTGAGCGCCCGTTACTTGTCCCAGCTTCTGTCAACCTAGCTATCTCCTCCAGCACCATTGTTCAAAGGCCTCAATTCTTTGCACTCAGCCTTTCTTATGGCCCAACTTTCACAGCCATCCATTGCAACTGGGGAAAGCATAGCCCTGACTATACGCACTTTTGTTGGCAGAGTGTTGTCTCTGCTTTTTAGTATGCTGTCTTGAATTGCCATAGCTTTCCTCCCCAGGAACAAAGATAAAGATCGCTTTATCTTTATAAAGATAAACACGCATTCGATAAAGATGGCTTAATGCCATGGCTATGCAACCTAATTACCTGTTGAACTGGATGGCTCTGGTTTCAGATCTTCTCCCCCATAGCTTGCAAGGTGAATGAGGAGATCTTACAAGAGATACAGTTCAGAACATCTGGGGATAGGTACCACATTACATCTGGGGGTAGGTACCACATAGGGATACCTGCTCCTTCATTCTCAGCTTTTGCGTCCCCACCAGTCCATGCCTCTCATCCCTTTCCTACCTATTGTTAATCATTTTCCCACCACGGATGAGTTCTGATTGTAAACCTCACATTTTAACCCGTAATTAATGAATGCATCCACTCAATGGCTATTACAGATTTCCAGTCCTTAACTGAAGGAGCATCCAGGATTCCTTATTCAAAAGCGTCACTTTCAAGGAGCTGTCACTCACTTCCACTGATCACCTTGCTATACAATTTTCTTTAGGGCCCATTTTATTCATAAGAAATTATGAATGTCTCAGCTGGGATGGAAAGCATTAATTGATTAATCACAATGAAGATTTGATGAGTTAATTAACTGCAAATTAAATCATGCTTTCATGGAAATTCTATTGGGGGGGGAGGAGGGGAGAAAAGTTTGCCAGTTAACAGCAATGGCAGAACAAATTTGAAAGCTTATTCTGTATATAAATCTACCTCTTTTCTACTAAATGATTTGGGGGAGGGGGAAGAAAAGATTTTAAGAACGAAAAAACAGCAATGGCAGAACAAATTTGAAAGCTTATTCTGTATATAAATCTACCTCTTGTCTACTAAATGATTTGGGGGAGGGTGGGGAGAAAAGATGTTAGGAACGAAAAACAGAAAATTCAGCCCCAAAGATATTCTGAATATCTGAATCTGGGATAATTTAGGACCTGTCTGGTCAAAATGACATGTAACAAATTGCAGGAATGAAAGGGTCTAGCTCTTGCGAAAACTATTATTTCAGATTTAAAGGAAAGGCAAACTCTACTAAGCATATCACCATTTTTTTTTAATAGGGCATTTTTGTTTTTGTTGTTGTTCCATTGAGCCAATGTTGACAATTGGCTAAACAGGTCCCTGCAATTTTCTTGACAAATTTTTGGAAGCTGTGACAGAGAGGGACTGGCCCAGGGATCAGCAACCCCGCAGCTCTGGAGCCACTTGCGGCTCTTTCATCCCTCTGCTGCGGCTCCCTGTCGCTCAAAATATGTGCCACAACCGCCAATGTGTGACACCCGCCAACACATGATTTATTTGAGCTTTTCGACCCCTGGTAGGCCAACCATGGAGAAATCCAAGAAAAGAAAAGTTTCAGAAGAAAACAGAACCTTTCATTCAAATACATGCGCTAGTTTTGTGGGTGCTCGGGAAATAGTCAAGCATGGGAAGGGTTTTGTGGCTCCCGGTGTTTTCTTTTCTGTGGGCTCTTTGAGTTTTTAAAGTTGCTGATCCCTGGACTAGCCCAAGGTCACCCCAAGGGTTTTGTATCTAAGTGGGACTAGAACTCACGGTATCCCATTTTCCAGTCTTAGGTTTAGGTTTATTAGATTTATATGCCGCCCTTCTCCCAAGGACTCAGGGCGGCGTACAATGTTAAAAGAAACACATAATACAAAAGTTTAAAAAAAATTAAATAGAATATCCCAAACCCAATTAAAATTGACAATGACATTTTTTAAAAAAAGAATTAAAATTAAAATTAACAGTGATCAATAATTTGTTTTGTTTTGTTCAGGCCAGGCTGGCTTGCTGGAAAAGCCAACTTTTTAGGGCGCATCGGAAGGACCGGAGGTCGGGGATTATACGAAGCTCTGGGGGTCTTGTGCCTTCACCTGTCACACAGCCCTGCTTGCAACCAGACAACTGTAACAGGATGGGGGGGAGGGGGGAGGCATTGGAATGTAAGGGAGGCTTGGGAGGGAAATTTGGAATGCAAGTGTGCCGATTGGAAGCCTGAGACGACCCAACATCTCAAGGTCACCAGCTGGGAAAGTCCAAGGCGGCCACATCTTCCTAAAAGAAAGAGAGTGCAAATGATTGGGGAGAGGTCCAGGGGGCAATTGGAGGTCCAGAATCCAGGGGGGGGGGAGGACGGGATTTTTAGTATGCTGTTTTCGTGTGAAATTGTTAGAACTGTTTTTTTCTGCTTTTGTAACCCTGTGGAATCTTCAGTAAAGTTATATTCTTGGTTTTTAAAATAAATGTCCCAGGAGTTTCTTTTCCTGTCTAATCTAATAGGACTAGAACTCACAGTCTCCCAGTGTACAGCTTTGTACCTTCACCACTACGCCAAAGGGGGTTTCTGGAGAATTGCTAGAGTGATTTTAGCACACCATTAATAAAAGATTTGAAAGAGACACCTATAACAATAGAAAAAGAAAGGGAGGGAAGAAGGAAGGAGAGGAGTAAGGAAGTAGAGAAGGGAGGGAAGAAGGAAGGGAAAGGAGAGGAGGGTGGAAGGGAGAGAAAGAGAAGGAGAGATAGTAGGAAAGGAAGAGGAAGAGTGGAGGAGAGGTAAGGGAAGAAGAAAGAGGTAAGGAGAGGTGGGTGGAAGGGAGAGAAAGAGAAGGAGAGGTGGGAGGAAGGGAGAGAAAGAGAGGTGGGAGGAAGGGAGAGAGGGTAGGAAGGGGAAGAGAGAGGGTAAGAGTAGGGGAGAGGTAAGGGAAGAAAGAAGGGGAAGGAGCGGAGGAGGGAAGGAAGTAGAGAAGGAAGGGAGGGAAAAAAGAAAAGAATGAGAAAATAAGGTGGTGTTACAACAGGTGCTAGAGATGGTAAACAAAACAATCCAAACTGTACCTTATGACCTTTTAAATGGAATAACAATAGTATAAGAATGGCAAAGAAAAAGAATAAACATGTGAATGTACACCTATAATTGTATGTAAGAGAATAAATGACAGTAAGAATATAAAGCACAATATAGGTAAACAATATTTGGTTATAAATAGCTAAGTATAAATAAATATAGAATTGTACATAAAAATGGATAACGAATAAGGGGACCATGAATGCAAGATAGAAATGTTTAGAAGGGAAAACACTAACTGCAAAGAAACCGATACGGAACTGCTGTATGATATATGATGGAACTTCTTGTTCCTATGTTGTTTTAAGTCATGCGTTTGTTTTTGTTGATGTGTTTATGTGTTTAAAATAATTTTTTTAAAAAAAATAAGGTTTTTCTCACTGGCCCAGGACAACGCCCATAACTCAAATTATTCGGAAAGTTGCAAGGTAATCCACAGGGGGAGAGGAAGGACCTGTTTTGCAAAGAATGCATTAAGCATCGGGTACAACATGCAAGATATCCAATAGATATTGCCCAGCCAGAAAATGCAGTGATGGGTTAACTAGTTGTAAACAGTTATTTGAAACCACAACAGGCAGGTTCACACCATGTACCAAGTCAGAATCAAATAAGCAAACCGGATGAAGTAAAAGTAAAACTCATCTTCCATCTTCAAGTTGCGGGCTTGTGAAACTCATCTTTCAAAATTAAAAAAAAATGCTCAAGTGACCTAGATAAACAGGTGTGCTGTTCCTCTTAGAGTGATATTGATGAAATAGGTATTCCCACCCATTTTATCTTGGGTCTCTTCCCATTAGTATCCCTCCTGTAATGATGCTTAACCAATCACTATATTTGCAAGATCAATCAGTAGGCATACAAATGAAATAAACAAACAACAAACAAACAAACTTTCTGATGTTGCTTCTGCCCCCCTTTTTTTCCAACAGGACTACCTACATAAGATTTAACCTTTTTATTTTTTCTTTGCTGCAACAGAGAATGGTTAGGTTGCAAAATATGGTTCCCTCTTTCTGTCTCTCTCATCCTCTCTGTTTCTCTGTCTCTCTCTCTGTCTCTCTCTCTGTTTCTTTCTCTCTGTCTCTGTCTCTCTTTCTCTCCCTCTCTCTCTCTCTTTTTCTGTGTCACTCTGTCTCTGTCTCTGTCTCTCTCTCTCTCCCTGTGTGTATGTGTGCCTGTCTGTCTTTCTCTCTGTGTCTCTGTCTATCTGTCTGTCTGTCTCTGTCTCTTTCTGTCTGTCTCTCTCTCCTTACAATTGAGCTCCAAGATGGATCAACATGAATTTTAACCCAGCCCACAATAGTTTCTCTACTACACAGCACTACATTCAATGGCTGTTTTGGAAAAACAAGATGTTCCCCATAGAATGGTAGATAACATAGATGAATCTAAAAAAAAAGCTTTAATTGAAGAAAAGTATGCTTGTTATTAACAACTTTAGCCAATGGGTGAAATATTGCCGAATTAGATGAAGCCTTGGGTTGACCTATCGAATCTTCTATCTTCTGAGAAGAAGTTACAGCAGACCCTGGATGGACAATCATGGCAGTGGCCAATAATGTGGTTTGCTTGGCCTTAGTGCTAAGCATGTCCCCAATCTCAATGGTTTCAATTACCAATCATAGTTTAACCAGAGATACTAAGATGCATGATCTCAGCTTATTAAAACACAGAAGTCCGAGGTTAAATCTTTCATTACGATGCCACAGCCACTTCTTTAATGCCTGACATACCTTTTCTTTTGTTATTTACCAATGATCCTTTCCCAGCTAAAGCACACTTCCAGAATAATGACAGAATTGTTTCCCCCAGTCCTTTGCAACTGACATTCATCTCAGCTCAAGGAAGGACAGGTTGAGGGATGGGATCAGGCACCCCGAGAACTTTGGGGAAAGCATTTCTCTACATATTTTGTTTGTGCTCATTAGGGTGATAAAATCAGGACAGACGGATTCATTTTCCTTGTTAGTTGTGACTACCATTGGTGTCATCCAGGTCAAACGCAATGTGGAAACTAAGAAAATCTGACACTATCATTGATTTGCTCGCCTTGTACTCATGTCACCCTCATACACTAGAGACAAAGAAATGTGGCTTAAAATTGCAATTAACCAGCTTTAGGGCAGGTGCCTCTTGTTGGCTATTTATTCTGTTCAAGCTTCGTGTAGTTGGAAAGCTGGACTCATTCATAACATTCATTCATCTCTTTTCTTATTCTCATTTTTTTAATTTCGCATCGCAAATACAAATTATGCGTGGCTTCTCCACGTTTAATATAATCCAGATAATCAGAACTTCAGGAAAAACAGTTACTGCCAACCTGCTTTCCATTCAGGGCCTGTATACTGCACAAGTCATAAAGAGGGCCGTGAAAATATTTACAGACCCCCTCGCATCCCGGACATAAATTGTTTCAACTCCTACCCTCAAAATGATGCTATAGGGCACTGCACACCAAGACAACTAGACACAAGAACAGTTTTTTTCCCAAATGCCATCACTCTGCTAAACAAATAACTCCCTCAACACTGTCAAACCATTCACTAAGTCTGCATTACTATTACTATTAGTCTTCTCATCGTTCCTATCACACATCTCCTCCCACTTATGACTGCAAGCCTGTAACTTTGTTGCTTGTATCCTTACGATTTATATTGATTGTTTCCTAGTATAATTTGATTGCTTATTTGTAACCTATAACTATCATTAAGTGTTGTACTTTATGATACTTGACAAATGTATCTTGTCTTTTTAGGTACACTGAGAGTATTTGCATCAGACAAATTCCTTGTATATCCAATCACACTTGACCAATAAGGAATTCTATTCTATTCTATTCTATTCTATTCTATTCTAATACTTCCTTGGTCAATAGCAATAGCAATAGCAGTTAGACTTATATACCGCTTCATAGGGCTTTCAGCCCTCTCTAAGCGGTTTACAGAGTCAGCATATCGCCCCCACAGTCTGGGTCCTCATTTCACCCACCTCGGAAGGATGGAAGGCTGAGTCAACCTTGAGCCGGTGAGATTAGAACCGCTGAACTGCAGATAACAGTCAGCTGAAGTGGCAACATGCCTTATCAATTTTTTTTTCCAGAAAAGCATTTATTTTTTAAATGGGAGAGATGGTCTTCCAAGAAATGGAATTTGCTTTCTGGCCCCACCCATCCAATTATAAAAGCACTACCTTCCTTCCAAACATTCCTTAACATTTAATGGTTCGTAACCTAATGAACCGAAAAGGTCATTTGGTTCAGAAGAGATGCATTGGTTCTGCAATTCTTCAGATAGCTGCAGAATTTCAGCTTCATTCTGGACTTTAGAAAAATAATAATAATCCTGCATCAGCCCCCAGCCAAGTTCAATTTCAGATGCTATAATTTAAGTAGTTTGTAGTTTGTAGTTTTATTAGAATTTGTAGGCCGCCCTTTTCCCTGAGGGGACTCAGGGCGGCTCACATAAAACTAGGAAAGGGGGGGATACAGACAACAAAATAGAGACATATACTAAAAATAGTAGGCAACATCCATACAACATTCGGGAGGGGCAACTATCCTTATCCCCAGGCCTGACGGGCGAGCCAGTTCTTCAGGGCTGTGCGGAAGGCTTGGACGGTGGAGAGGGTACGAATCTCCACAGGGAGCTCGTTCCAAAGGGCCGGGGCTACTGCTGAGAAGGCCCTCCTCCTTGTGGTTGCCAGCCGACACTGGCTGGCCGATGGGATACGGAGGAGGCCTAATCTATGTGATCTTATTGGTCGCAGGGATGTAATTGGCAGAAGGCGGTCTCTCAAGTATCCAGATCCACTGCCATGTAGGGCTTTATGGGTGATTAATAGCACCTTGAAGCGCATCCGGAGATCGACAGGTAGCCAGCGCAGCTCGCGGAGGATAGGTGTTATGCGGGTGAATCGAGGTACACCCGCAATCACTCGCGCGGCTGCGTTCTGCACTAGCTGAAGTCGCCGGATGCTCTTCAAGGGCAGCCCCATGTAGAGCACATTGCAGTATTCCAGCCTGGAGATCACTAGGGCCCGAGTGACTGTTGTGAGCGCCTCCCGATTCAGGTAGGGTCGCAACTGGCGCACCAGGCGAACCTGGGCGAAAGCCCCCCTGGTCACAGCCGTTAGGTGGTGGTCAAATGACAGCTGCGGATCCAGGAGGACTCCCAAGTTGCGAACCCTCTCTGAGGGGTATACAATTTGACCCCCCAGCCTGAGTGATGGTATACTAGTCAGATCTTTGGGAGGAAAACACAACAGCCACTCGGTCTTTTCTGGGTTGAGCACAAGCTTGTTAGCCCTCATCCAGCCCATAACGGCCTCAAGACCCCGGCTCATCACATCTACCGCTTCATTGAGTTGGCACGGGGCGGACAGATACAATTGAGTATCGTCCGCATATTGATGGTATCTAATCCCGTGCCTGCGGATGATCTCTCCCAGCGGTTTCATGTAGATGTTGAATAGTAGGGGGGATAAGACCGAACCCTGAGGCACCCCATAATTTAGGGGCCTAGGGGACGATCTCTGCCCCCCCACTAACACCGACTGCGACCTGTCCGAGAGGTAGGAGGAGAACCACCGTAGCACGGTGCCTCCCACTCCCACCTCCCGCAGTCGTCGCAGAAGGATACCATGGTCGACGGTATCGAAAGCCGCTGAGAGGTCAAGGAGGACCAGGATGGAGGAATGTCCTTCATCTCTGGCTCTCCAGAGATCATCCATCAATGCGACCAAAGCGGTTTCTGTGCTGTAGCCGGGTCTGAAGCCCGACTGGATGTAAAAATGTAAAAAAGTACATTTTTTAATTTATTTATTGGTTGTCCCACTTTGGTGTTTTCACAAATGGCCCCTACATCATTGTCAACATTCAACCCCTAGCCATATGACTACTAGACGTATGGAGAAACAAGCTAAAAAGCAACAGCATCAACAATCATCGGCCATCGATCAAGGAACTACAATAACAAATCTGGAAGCAGTGGGAGGAGCTAGACCTAAGGTTAAATAGGCCATGCAGGAAGCTCTAAAAATGCTTCAACCAACCAAAGATGACAACTAAGATTTTAACATGGAATGTCAACGGACTGAATTCTCCACAGAAGAGGAAGAAAATATTTCATTATCTCAAACAGTTTAAGAACAATGTAATTTGTTTGCAAGAAATTCATATCAAGTCAACTGATAAAAAATATTTGATCAACTCAAAACTTGGTCAACATTTTGTAGCTTCCGCTATGGAAAAGAAGAATGGTATAGTTGTATACTTAAGAAAAGATATGAAAGCTGTATACTATTGGGTGACTGGAATGGAGTGATAGATACTAAGAGAGATAAGAAGATTTCCCGCCTAAATACTAAGATGCGAGCAAAGTTACCCAAACCTTTCTTTGACATTATGGATGACTTTGAATTGAGAGATATTTGGCGAGAAAGAAATGCAGAGGAATATGACTTCCTATGAATCCCTTTCAAGGATTGATTTTATTCTAACCACTAATGATTTGCTTTCTAGGGTCAAGAAGACAAAGATTGCGGCTAGGGTCCTTTCGGACCATAACCCAGTTTGGATGGAGTTGGGAAGGGTAGTGCAGGCAAGAAGGTCTTGGAGATTGAATGAAAACTTATTTAGATATGAAAAGTATATTAATGATTGTAAAAAATTACTATCTGAATATTTTGTTTCGAATATGAATAAGGGTACATCTATGGAATTTGTATGGGATGCAAGCTAAGCGTATATGAGAGGAGTCTTGATGAATATAAATAAAACCCCTCTTCCAATTCTTGAAGTTACAGAATACTCCTCAGAATTTCACAACAGTCCAACATGCATCTTGTGTGCTTTGAGGCAAAAACCATGCGCACACCACAGTGAAAAATCTTTTTTTAAAAAAAACTTATTTTAAAAAAGATTTTCCCCAAATTGTCTCTCGTTATAAGCTGGGAAGAGGGAGGGGAAGCATAAAATTCTGGCCGTGGGTGACATATCTCAACCCGTTTTGCATCACTGCCTTTCTGCTGAGGCTCTCAACTCTACAGAAACCTGAAGTGCAGTTGGTACGGTTGCCAAATGGAGCATGCATACAAGAATGTTGTAGGCAATGTGCAAAGGAAGCTGCAGAACCACTTTACCTGTCAAAGGTATATAGAGAACTGGCCTGGCTTCCTTGGAGAAGTTCTGAAACATGGAATGGCCAACAGCAAGTTCCCCTCATTTACTTCCAGCCCTTGTTAGATGATTTCTCCTTTTCTTGGAGAAATGTGGAAAACCACCCTAGATAAAGGTTCCCCTTGCACATATGTGCTAGTTGTTCCCAACTCTAGGGCACGGTGCTCATCTCTGTTTCAAAGCTGAAGAGCCAGGGAAGATGTCTCCGTGATCATGTGGCCGGTATGACTAAATGCCGAAGGCGCATGGAATGCTGTTCCCTTCCCACCAAAGGTGGTCCCTATTTTTCTACTTGCATTTTTACATGCTTTCAAACTGCTAGATTGGCAGAAGCTGGGACAAGTAACAGGAGCTCGCTCCATTATATGGCGCTAGGGATTCGAACCACCAACGTTTCTGATTGACAAGCTCAGCGTCTTAGCCACTGAGCCACTGCGTCCCTGGAAAACCTCCCTACCACATTTAATGAAGACGTTTGAAATGGGTGCCCAGTTCTAATTTAAATTAGGACTTTCTCCTGGAGATAAACTCAGTCTTGTGTGTCCAACTCTCAATCACTTTTTTAAAAAGGCAACAAACATTATTTCTGTTGTTCGCTTACTAGTTGCAGACAAACCACCAATGCTGCTTCCTAAAATTTGGATATTATACTTTTGTCAACCCAGCCAAAGATGGAAGCAGCAAGTAAGTGTTATTTGGACAATGGATGTGAGCATATGTTTATGAGAACATGCACGTACAAATCATTAACTAATAATGGCCAAGATAATGCTAATAAAGATAAAACAGTGTAGCCTATACTTATGGAGTACAAATCTTGCAGGAATAAACAATAGCATGTGTACATTATTTTTTGTAATGCTAAAAAACAGACTTCAGTGGAATAGATTTTGATCCCACATATATCATTCTACATTTTGCATTAGGTATCGAAAACAATTTGTAAGTTGTTGTGATAGCAGAGATCAGAAAAAGAGACTTAAATTGATACAATTAATCCCCTGGAAATAAAGCTAGAGTGTCTTTTCCTACTCAGAGTTCAGGCATCCAGAGAATATGCTTAATTAAAATTTGGCTATAGATGTTTAAAAGTCAACAGAAAAACAAGGGAAAAAAGCATCAGATATATTGCAGGAAAACTAGGAAAAAGGCCTCTCAAGGTGTGTATTAGAAGGACAAAAATACATAATAAACATTCATGCATCTAATGAGACAGGATAGTGCTAAAATCCCAAAGGGTACAGAGAGGTACAATACTCATTGCTTTATCCCTTCTCAAGAAGCCCCTTCTTGAGAAAAGTTCAACAAGCTAAACATCAAATTAAGCAGATTTGAATGCCAGAATAGTCCATTTTCAAATTAGCGAGGGCCAACCTTGAAATACCATGATTTTTGCCAACCCACTGAAACCAAAGTCACAAAATAGAAAAACATTGTATTTTTTTTCCATGTCTGTCTGTCTGTCTGTCTCTCTCTCTCTCTCTCTGTCTGTCTGTCTATCATCTCTCTCTCTCTCTCTCTCTCGCTAACTTATAGATCTATCTATCTATCTATCTATCTATCTATCTATCTATCTATCTATCTATCTATCTATCTATCATCTATCTTCTCTCTCATATCTATCTATCTATCTATCTATCTATCTATCTATCTATCTATCTATCTATCTATCTATCATCTCTCTCTCTTTCTCTCGCTAACTTATAGATCTATCTATATCTATCTATCTATCTATCTATCATTTATCTATCATCTATCTTCTCTCTCTCTCATCTATCTATCTATCTATCTATCTATCTATCTATCTATCTATCTATCTATCTACCTATATTTATCTATATCTATCTATATCTATCTATCATCTGTCTTCTCTCTCTCTCATCTCTCTCTCTCTCTCTCTCTCTCTCTCTCTCATCTATATCTATCTATCTATCTATCTATCTATCTATCTATCTATCTATCTATCTATCATCTCTCTCTCTTTTTCTCTCTAACTTATAGATCTATCTATCTATATCTATTTATCTATGATTTATCTATCATCTATCTTCTCTCTCTCTCATCTATCTCTATCTATCTATCTATCTATCTATCTATCTATCTATCTATCTATCTATCATCTCTCTCTCTTTTTCTCTCTAACTTATAGATCTATCTATCTATCTATCTATCTATCTATCTATCTATCTATCTATCTATCTATCTATCTATCTATCTATCTATCTATCCTCCATCAAAAAATATCAATAAATGATAGCCTGGGAAAAAATATTTTTGTAGCAAAAGATGGGTCAGTTCAGGGGGCAGGTTTTGTCCATTCCTTTTTCACACTGATATCCCATTGCAGGAGTGACCCCCCCCCCAGCTTCAAATCACTGGGGAGAGGGTAATTTAAGCTATACTTGATGTAACCTATACATCACTGTCTTCTGGACCAGCTTTAAAATTAAACTCTGATGTACAAAGTTAAACAAAAATGAGATAAAAATTGGCAGGGGTTGAAGAGGGTCAAAGTAGTCAAAACACAAGGTAGACTATTGCTTCTTTTGATTTATGTTATTCCACACGCTAGGAAAAAAAATAGAATTATAAGTCACACTGAGACTTTTTTCATGGAAAATAATGCATTCCTAATTTGCTTTCTATAGACTACCGTAGCTTTGATGTGGAAGATGAAGAAGTAAAATTGTAAAGAGTAGCCATGGTAAGTTTGAAAAAGAGGAGGCGAAGAGTGGGAAAAAAAGCATTTCGAACTGGAAGCTGAGAAACAGAGCAAGAGAAAGCTGAGTTAAAAATAGCAGATGCATTAAGATTTATTTAAACTCTATTTTTATTCTCCATAAACATTTATATTCAGTTATTGGCTTGGAAAACATCAGCACATCAACAGACAGTTCTGCATTGGAGAAGCTCATGGTTGACACCAGAGGTTCTATTTCTCTGCCCTATTTTTGACCAGTAATTGGGTCAAATCACAGTTGGGTTGAGCTTGATTTGAAGAGGTCAACTCCATGCCCTAATCTTGGCAATGTTACCATTGCCATCTTCCAGAAGGCTTTTGAAGTTTTTCAGTTTAGCCAACATTGTCAGCCCAGACAATCCTCCAATTTACAATTCCAGGAAATGATCAGTTTTGCACTTTGCTAATAACAGTAGTCTTTATTTGAATATCTGACATTCCAATATTTGATATCATTCACGGTGATATCATAGCACTGGGACTGGGATTCCTGTCTAGTTATTTGATGTTTCCTTTCTATGGCCTTCATAATTATTAGACATGTTTCCTCTTCCAGTATGAGAAATAAATCTCTTGCCATGTAAGGCAAATTTCAGGACTGCTCTCTATCATCCGGGAATCATCCAAACATCTGTTTCAGACATAAATTTAGTGAGTTATGGTGATTAATTTACTAGACCAGGATTTGTGATTAATAGAAATAGCAGTAGCATGAAACTTATATATCACCTCGTAGTGCGTTACATCCCTCTCTAAGAAGTTTACAGAGTCAGCGTGTTGGCCCCCAACAACCTGAGTCCTCATCAGTGGTGGGTTTCAAAAATTTTTTGAACCTACTCTGTGGGTGTGGCCTCCTTTGTGGGAGTGGCTTGCCGGCCATGTGACCTGGTGGGAGTGGCTTGTCGGCCATGTGTTCTCTCTCTTTCTCTCTCTCTCTCTCTCTCTCTCTCTCTCTCTCTCTCCTTCCTTTTGTCTCTCTGTCCCTTTTTCCTTTTTTTCTTTCATCTCTCTCTCACTTTTTCTTTCTTTTTTCTTTCTTTCTTTCTTTCTTTCTTTCTTCCTTTCTTTCTCTTTCTCTCTCTGTGTGAGTCTGTCTGTCTGTGTATGTCTGTGTGTGTGTGTGTGTGTGTGTGTGTGTGTGTGTGTGTGTGCGTGCCAGTGGTGGGTTTTGAAATTTTTTGGAACCTCTTCTGTAGGTGTGGCCTGCTTTCCGGGTCCACTGGTGGAACCTCTTCTAACTGGTTTGGTAGATTTGATGAACTGGTTCTACCGAACTGGTGCGAACTGGCAGGAACCCACCTGTGGTCCTCACTGACCCCAGAAGGATGGAAGGGTGAGTCAAACTTGAGTCAGTCATGATTGGACTGCTGGCAGTTGGCAGAATTAGCTTGCAATATTGCATTCTAACCACTGCGCCATTCTAACCATGGCTCATAAGTTATTGGAGCAGGATTGGGAGACTCCAGTTCAAGTCCATCTCCAGTTGTGGAAATTCGTTTGTTGACTTTAACCTAGTCAACTGTCTTTCAATCCGCATTACCTCTTAAAATTGTTACATGATGGGTCAACAATGAGAGATTGTTCTATGAATCTCCTTGAGCATCCAGACATAAATATAGGAAGAAGTATAACTATACATTAAAAATGAACTCAACATATAGGTGTGATATTTGGCATTGTGACTAGCTTAAAACCTATCAATGAAGAGGCACATACTGTGGTATTTCAACTGGGCCATTGACTTTAATGGCTAAATGAGCTTTTTGAATCTGAATTTCTCTCAAGCAAATCTGTCATTCCACTCCATGTTTATGAAAGTGGCGCCTTTAGACCTCCTTTCAAATATTGTACCAGGATGCAGAGAAAACACCTTAGACATAACTTTGCATAGTAAGAACTTTTTCTTAGCTCACATGCTTGACAATGAAAAGTCTGATACAAGATCCATTATAACCTATTCCGCCAGGGCAGATGATATCTTGCATACAAGCAGCAAATAAGCAGATACATAATTACAACTGTAAAAAGTAATGGTAAAGGTTCCCCTCGCACATATGTGCTAGTCGTTTCCAACTCTAGAAGGCAGTGCTCCTCTCCATTTCAAAGCCAAAGAGCCAGCGCTGTCCATAGACGTCTCCGTGGTCATGTGGCCGGCATGACTCAACGCTAAATGTGCATGGAACACCGTTACCTTCCCACCAAAGGTGGTTCCTATTTTTCTGCTTGCATTTTTATATGCTTTCCAACTGCTAGGTTGGCAGACATCTGTCAGAATCTTCACAGAGTGTTTGTGAAGCCTTGCAGACTGGAAATGGCCATAATTCACAGTCATATAAATAAAAAAGGGTTTTGGGGACAAGGATTGTGATTTATGCATTCTCAGGAAGCCTAGGTCAGAACAAGAACACAAGCTTCGATACAGTCTTTGGTGTACTGCATCCCCAATGAATTACTTCCAGTTTCCCAGGATCAACTCATCCTGTGGTTTGTTCTTGTGGCTTTAGCGCATTGAGTGGGAAAAGGAAGAAGATGAGGAGGGGGAGAAACTGAAAAGATCAACTCGTCCTTACAGTTTGGATTTTTGATCTGTATACCGATGAACAAAGACACAGGAGAAATGAGGCAGGTGCAGAGGTCTAATTATGCTCTGTGTGTTGTGTGCGAGAGGTAAACTTTTCAGTTGCTTCCCATGTGGATGCAAAGGTGTTATCTGTCCACATCAAATGAGAGGGAAGCACAAGGACAAAGTATCTGGAGGGTATGGCTGGATGGGAAACTGATGAACAGAGATAGAAGCTGACTTCAGAACGACACATAACAGATCTACTACATCAAATTGGCCCTTGGGGTCATTTAACAGAATTGACTGGCAGGAAAAGTCAATGAGACAAAAAAGAAGGACTTGAACACTGCCTACAATTCACGTAGAGAGTTCAGCACATACAATGGCCATAGATTTAGTTGGCTGCAAAAGGACACTGGAACAATTCCTAGAAAATAAGTGGGTTTTCTGATCATGTCTAACCACCGTTCGTTTAGCCAGATTTTATTGAATTTATACCACACCCAAACCTAGTAGATGGCTAATGCTAATGATAAGGCTAAAGTAAACAAATCATACTACAGCTTAACGCAGTGGTGGGTTTCAAAAAATTTTCGAACCTACTCTGTGGGTGTGGCCTCCTTTGTGGGAGTGGCTTGTCGGCCATGTGACCTGGTGGGAGTGGCTTGCTGGCCATGTGTTTTCTTTCTTTCTTTCTTTCTTTCTTTCTTTCTTTCTTTCTTTCTCTCTCTCTCTCTCTCTCTCTCTCTCTCTCTCTCTCTCTCTCTTTCCTTTCTTTTGTCTCTCTGTCCCTTTTTCCTTTTTTTCTTTCATCTCTCTCTCTTTTTCTTTCTTTTTTCTTTTTTTATTTCTTTATTTCTTTCTTCCTTCCTTTCTTTCTCTTTCTCTCTCTGTGTGAGTCTGTCTGTCTGTCTGTCTGTCTGTCTGTGTGCGCGCTCTAGTGGTGGGTTTCAAAAATTTTTGGAACCTCTTCTGTAGGTGTGGCCTGCTTTCTGGGTCCACTGGTGGAACCTCTTCTAACCGGTTCGGTAAATTTGATGAACTGGTTCTATCGAACTGGTGCAAACTGGTAGGAACCCACCTCTGGATTAACGTGAACCTAGCCGATAAACTGTCATAGTGGGCCATATTGAGGATATGCATGTGATGCAAGATAATGATTGCTCACTTGTTAACTATAATGAATTCCCAGAGGAAACTGCTGTCCACCATACTTTCATATCTTTCATTACATTTGTAGGTGAAAATCACTGCTGCAGTGAGAAATTACACACAGAATACAAAAAAGCACACACACATACACACACACACACACACACACACACACACAGACAGACAGACAGACACACATTCGATCCAAGTTCTGCTCAAGACAGGAGACCTTATAGCATCCAAGTCAAATGGTTGTCCAAATTTTAAGACATGACAGATATAAAGTAAAAAAAAAAAAGGATAATAGGACATTAGCATCATGCCTGGCAGACTCTGGACCTGAAGGTAAGGATACCCCCCCCCCATTTTTAACTTATTTATTTATTTGTTTGTTCGTTTGTTTATTACTTTAAAGACACATTTGAACCTTGACCCTTTTCTTGCTACTTCATGCAAGTATTCACTACTGTCTTCTGGAAAATTATTTCCCAACTGTGACAACTTCCAGATGTGTGATAAATATGATAAAGAGGAATATTGAGAAATATTTCCCTTTTACACAATGGGATAGCAATAGCAATAGCACTTAGATTTATATACCGCTTCGCAGTGCTTTACAGCCCTCTCTAAGTAGTTTACAGAGTTGGCCTCTTGCCCTCAACAATTTGGGTCCTCATTTTACAGACCTGGGAAGGGTGGAAGGCTGAGTCAACCTGAGATGGGATCGTGTTGGTTTAATACTTTTACTAACGATATGCGGGAAGGAGCTACATGAACTTCCAAGGTGAGAAGGGTTCCCTTCTATGTTGTAGAATAAATCCTCTAGGTAGAACTTCTTGCAATGTTCTTATTGAATCGTAATGAACATAATTATGCATACATTGCATGTAAATAAATTAGTAACTGATAATAAATTTCCTCAATACTGTTTGCATGGATTGATGGTGGCAGAGAGACTTGCATATTTTCATCCCAGTTCCCTCTATAAACTTGACTATTTTCATATGTATGCATGTATGTATATACATACACAAAAACATGCATACACATAAACATACATTGCTGCCATTTTAGTCATCTATCAATCTATCAATCTATCAATCTATCAATCTATCAATCTATCAATCTATCAATCTATCAATCTATCAATCTATCAATCTATCAATCTATCAATCTATCAATCTATCAATCTATCAATCTATCAATCTATCAATCTATCAATCTATCAATCTATCAATCTATATATCCATCTCCATCTCCATCTCCATCTCCATCTCCATCACCATCTACCTACCTACCTACCTACCTACCTACCTACCTACCTACCTACCTACCTACCTACCTACCTATCACATCTATCTATCTATGCCAAATACCACTCACTCATCACAAAATCTCCAGAACCATAAAGCCTACAAACATGAAATGTGGCATGTATGTTCCTCTTGGCTTCTAGGTGCACACTAAGAAAGGATTTTTCAAAATGACCATCAGATCATTAGTATTTCTTATACAGTAATTAACACGATTTGACGCTAAGGAGTTCTACTCCCCCTCCCCACCTGAAAAGAACTCTGTTCCAACTGCCACTTGCCTCATATTCCGTTACCTCAGTTCAAACTGGCAGATGTTCCACTCCTTCACTCAGGAGTGGTCCGGGGCTTCTTACAGTACTAAATGTCGGTACCTCAACAAGGTGTCTATGCCTTCCACCTATGGAATTGCTTCTGGATTCAAGGTGGTGGAAGCAATATTCTCTTATGTGTTTCAATCACTGACCACCACCGAGCCAGCAGATTGAATTGGAGTGAACTGGATTTCTCCTGCAATGCCCGATCATATAATTTCATCACAAAGCACGGGTATCCAGCTAGTATATCCATACATTGCTACCATTTTAGTCATCTTTGTGTCCCAGATGGATTGAGATTAGACCACCAACCCCTAAAGGAGGGGTTCATAATCATGGGTCCCCTGGATGGTAGAGTGTCCATGGATAAATTCCATGACCTTGGGATGGGACAAATTTACAATTTTATTTTCACTACACTGATTTAGTGGATTATAAAGCAGCACATATACTGTATTACAATCTCTGGGTTTTTTGTTTTTTTTTAGTATTCCGATAACTGTATTTGAGCACTGTTGTCTCCTATTGTAGTAGAGTCTATAGCTATGCATTTTATGCAATTAAATCCATTTTTATGAGAGGTTCCCCTGGGTTTCATCAGACTCTCAAAAGGATCCATGGCACAAAAAGCTTAAGAACCTCTGTTTTAAAGGTAGCCTGTTTCACATAATGATCAGTGTTGGAAAAAAGACTATAGATGCTGGGTTTAACAGCAGGTGAATAGAAGTTATCTGAATATTAAATAAAATCCAACTGGTTTCCTGGGTCCCCCCCTCCTGCTGAACACATACACAAAGAAATGCTTTCAAAGTAATTAGTACAAAAGATTATAGATACTGCATAGCAATGCCATAAGCGCATCCACTCAGAAGTAAGTTTTGATGGCTTCAAAGAGATTTAGACCCACATATGCTTAGAACTGCAGTCCCTCTTTTCTTGCCTTACAAATGTTCTTCCGACTACATTCCAATTCCACACCAACCCTGTTATTGGTCAATCAAATCAATTTGGAATTAATTCACAATCTAGAAGAGTTGGAAGGGACCTCGGAGAGTCAAAAGTTAGCCCTGCTCAAGCAGGAAATCCTATATCATTTCGAACACATGACGTGTCCAATCTCTTGTCCCAAAGGTGGTTTTTCTAGAGGCAACTGGTGTCAGGTCTTTTGGATCTTTGGCCTGCCACACTTTCTATTATTTTACTATGTATTTTCTGTTGTGGGAAAATGGGAGGGGGGATTGTATGGAGTTAGATGACATGTAGCCATAACAACATTCTTTCTAGAAAGCCAAGGTCATCCTTTGTCTCTGCACCTCTGCACCTGACTGGAACTGGATGGGTGGAACTGCCAGCATGACAGTGGAACATTGGACCATGTGATGGACTTGTGAGTATGGGGGCAAGATCTTGAACTTTCAACTGGGTGGGGAAAACCAGGAAGCTTTCAGATTCGGGTTTTCCCAGATGTGCCAACATGGCTCTCTTAATAAATTGGGACTTTGGGCAATACTTTGCCTTGGACTCTGATTTACTTTTGGATGCTCTTTGGAACCCTGATGTTCCCCTATTTGGAAAACTTTCTGGTTTTTCTTTGAAGCTTTCCAAAAAGCTTCTTGGATGGCTTCTTGCATGAGGAGCTCCTCATGCAAGAAGCCATCCAAGAAGCTTTTTCAGCCATTGAAAAAGCATCTTTGGGACAACCATGACCTGGATGACTGAGAATCTAGATGTGTCCAATCTCTTTTTAAAAACCTCCAGTGATGGAGCACCCACAGCTTCCAGAGACAAGTAATTTCACTGGTTAATTGTTCTCACTGTCAGGAAATTTCTCTTTGGTTCTTTCCTTATTAGTTTCAATCCATTGCTTCTTGTCCTGCCTTCAGGTATTTTGGGGCATAGGTGCTTTGTGGAAGCCCCTTAGACATTGGAACACCATTATCTTGTCACCCCTCCTTCTTTTCATTAAACTAGACATACCCAATTTCTGCAATCAGTCTTTTATGTAATCCTTTTTTAAGGATTGTGGTGGGAATTGTAGCCAAATTAGATTAACAATAAATCAGCTTAATTGGACCTTTGCATGAGGATCTGGTCTTTCATACCTGACAATGTGTGAACATCAGCTTCTCCTATTTTCAGCTATACCAACCATTGGATAGAATGTCTCCCTTCCTTGAGAGCTTGTGCAATTCTGAAATGGTGTATTAGAATTGCAGGACGCTACAAATCTTTGAAAAGAAAAGAAACCTTTACTAAGGTAAAGGTTCCCCTCGCACATATGTGCTAGTTGTTCCTGACTCTAGGGGACAGTGCTCATCTTTGTTTCTAAGCTGAAGAGCCAGCGCTGTCAGAAGATGTCTCCGTGGTCATGTGGCCGGCATGACTAAACGCCGAACAAACAGAACACTGTTACCTTCCCACCAAACTGATCCCTATTTTTCGACTTGCAATGTAATAAGGGTTAACCAGAGAGGCAGTTTCTGTAAGCAGAGCAATAAAGATGAGGCTAGAAACAACACCAGGATGTTTCCTTCCTGCCTTCCTTACAGGATTAGCCCTGTAAAGTGGAAAAAAACAAAAGGAGATTTCTTCCAACAACCGGTTCTCCCAACTTCTTAGAAAGTTAACAACCGGTTCTCCCAGATAGGTATGAACTGGCTGAATCTCATCACTGGCCACAGGCATTGGACATCATGTTCTTCAATCAGTATCCTTAAATAGGCCCTTTCTTAATAGAGTTGACGTACTGGCATATTCATTTAGGAAATGGACGGAATGGATATAAAGAGGAATTTACACATTTCAAAGTTTAAGTATTATTTTACTTTTAATTAAAAAAGAAATCGATAGATCATTTTGTTTTTTGAATTTAGTGTGTGTGTTTGTGTGTGTGTGTGTGTGTGTGTGTGTGGTTTAAGAGATCATGAGTACAAGCCTATAAATGTATGCTCAGAAACAAATCCCACTGAGCACAGCATGACTTACTTTTGAATAAATATGCTTAGGTTTTCATGATTTATAAAGATGCTGCCGAATTTTCCTAAAGCAAAATTTCATCTGGATGAAGTAATGTTCCAACTGCTGCAGATATGGGAGGGAACAGGCAGCATCTGTATAACATCCACACGTTTTCTCAGAAGAAGAAAGAGATTCACCTACTGTCGCTAAAGTTTCAAATTAAAATATATCGACCGTCAACTTTTTAACATCCATTTTTAAAAGTCTGGGAAGGAAAGGTAGCTAAAATATTAATTCTGAAATAATTAACTGCAGAAGGAGTTTGTCTGTGTATAAAACACCCCGAAATATAATTTAAAAACAAGATAATAATGAGGCGTCTGGATATTAATTGTGTAAATTAGTTTAAGTATGCAGATTTGTACTGAGCGTTCAGTCTATTTTTTGACATTCAAAGCAACTCAGAGCACTTTTCTTTCTTACTTTGTTTTTTTTTTCCAATCTAGAAAACTAATGAAAATAAGACCTTGACAAAAAGGACAGTCTGCCCTGGAAAATAAATGTTTGCTATAGAATTCTATGTTCTCCTACAGCATTAATAATATTTTCATTCTCCAAGGTTTTCTTACACCTTCAAAGAAATTAATATTCCAGGGAAGAACAAACATACACCTATTTAAAATGGATGGCTGTTGCATTCTTCTTCTCCTTTTTTCCCACCACAAAGAAACATGGTAGATAATTCCACATAGTGTGTCTATTGTGTGTCTTTGTGTACATGCATCTGATGTTTCAGAGACTAGAGCTGATCAGTTTCAGCATTCATGACAGAGGTGGGTTCCTACCAGTTCGCACCTATTCGGTAGAACCGGTTCATCAAATCTACCGAACCGGTTAGAAGAGGTCCCACCAGTGGACCCGGAAAGCAGGCCACACCTACAGAAGAGGTTCCAAAATTTTTTGAAACCCACCACTAGTCCTTGGATATGATTATTCTACACTATCCTGCTCATATTTATAAAACTCAGTGCCTCTGTGAAAGGTAAGGATGACTACTGCGTTTGTGGTGCAATCAGAACATTGCGTGTGTTGAAGTTGTTTTAACGCAAACCAAAGATGCCTTTTAAAAAACAAGTTTACATCATATTCTTATGCATGCCAGTGCTGTGTGTGAGGTAATTTAAGGTGGTTCTGACAAGTGTTGTCGGCATCTTCATATTCGGTCACATGGGTGGCAAGCCACTCCCATCTGGTCACATGGGCAGCAAGCCACTCCCACAAAGGAGGCCACACCCACAGAGTAGGTTCGAACAATTTTTGAAACCCACCACTGAGACCAGGGGTCCCCAACCTTTTGGACCTCAGGGACCACTAAATTCATAAATTTAAATCCCACGGACCACTAATATGATCTGTTTAATGACTGGCTTGGTGGGCGTGGTTAGGTGGTCATGTGACTGGGTGGGCGTAGTCAACTTTATGTCACTCATGTTGAGGGGTACTTTGCTGGCCTCTACTCGCCCCTCCTCTCCCAGCCACTCTTTGCCTGCCTGCCCGGGCTCCTTAGGCCCCCAGTTTTGGTCATATGACCATGGAGATGCTACAACAGTTGTCAGTGTAAAAATGGTCGTAAGTAGCTTTTTTTCAGTACCATTGTAACTTTAAACAGTCACTAAATGAATGGGTTGAGAACTACCTGTACTTCAAGCATGACAATTTATCAACAGTTCTTGAAGGTCTCTGATAATTGCTGTCAAGGTTTCTGGGGACCATTGATGGTCATGGATCAGTGGTGGGTTTCAAAAATTCTTCGAACCTACTCTGTGGGTGTGGCCTCCTTTGTGGGAGTGGCTTGCTGCCCATGTGACTGGATGGGAGTGGCTTGCCACCCATGTGACCGAATATGAAGATGCCAACAACACTTGTCAGAACCACCTTAAATTACCTCACACACAGCACTGGCATGCATAAGAATATGATGTCAACTTGTTTTTTAAAAGGCATCTTTGGTTTGCGTTAAAACAACTTCAACACACGCAATGTTCTGATTGCACCACAAACGCAGTAGTCATCCTTACCTTTCACAGAGGCACTGAGTTTTATAAATATGAGCATGATAGTGTAGAATAATCATATCCAAGGACCAGTGGTGGGTTTCAAAAAAGTTTGGAACCTCTTCTGTAGGTGTGGCCTGCTTTCCGGGTCCACTGGTGGGACCTCTTATAACCGGTTCGGTAGATTTGACGAACCGGTTCTACCGAATAGGTGCGAACTGGTAGGAACCCACCTCTGCCTGATCTAGAGTGCTTCTCAACCTGTGGTCCACAGACCCCTGGAAGAATGCCACAATATTGTCACAGGGGTTCCGCAAAGGCTTGAAGAAATGTTATGATTTAAACCTTGAGTTAAGTCTTAGGGGATCTGTGGCCAGAAAAGGTATTTAGAAGGAGATCTGTGGTGAAAGAAAGGTTGAGAACCACTGGTCTATTTCAAAGGAGAACTTTTCTAAAGGAGAGTTAATTCTTGGGCCTTCAAATCGTTTTTATTTGCCATGCCTTATGTTGGTCATTAATTCATTTGATTTGTAACCCAAGTTCATCATTTTTAAAAGTTTATATGTAGAAATGTGTGCTTCTAAAGGCTGAGGGAGAAAAGCATTTGGAGGTGGATAAACACTGTTTATGTTGGTTTGAAAAACAAAATTTTGCAGTGGTATCTTTTAATTACATTAATTTGAGCCTCGCTATATCCCACTGAGATAAGTGTCGTCAAACAGCTGAAGTTTGAAAAGTTGATTTTTTAAAAAAAAAAACCCAGTTGATTAACTAGATGAACTAGCCAATTAGCACATCAATTAATTAACCAATTAAAATTATTACAGCCATCTCAGCAATAATATGATGAGAGGATTTAATTAAAAGAACAACCTCCCTTGACTGAATACACCAGATAAATTGTTTATTTTGGAGAAAGGAGGGGATTATCCCAAATGTGTTATTTGAATCAGAGACAATGCACAGATGATACAAACTGTCTCCTCAACAAGTGAACAATATTAACTATGCAACTTTAAAAAAAAAGAGATTAAAGCTCTACATTTTAATTCACATCTTGATCATTTTGCTCCACAGCTCTGGAAATTAGCAAGAAACGCCGATGTAGGTTTTGGGTGCGGCTGTCAATTATTATTGGAAATGTTCCATTTTGGTAGCATTTCTGGGCAATATAAATCCCTAAAGAACTCTGGTGGCATTGGGGGTGTTTAATGCTGTATGTTGTAAATCATACGGCATCTCTCTTATTTTGTATTCATATCATTGATTGTTGTTTTTGTTTTTCTTTGGAAAATAGAGTAGAGTAGAGTAGAGTGGAGTGGAGTGGAGTGGAGTGGAGTGGAGTGGAGTGGAATGGAATGGAATGGAATGGAATGGAATGGAATAGAATAGAATAGAATAGAATAGAATAGAATAGAATAGAATAGAATAGAATAGAATAGAATAGAATAGAATAGAATAGAAGAATAGAGTAGAGTAGAACAGAACAGAAGAGAGTGGAGTGGAATGGAGTGGAATGGAATGGAATGGAATAGAATAGAATAGAATAGAATAGAATAGAATAGAATAGAATAGAATAGAATAGAATAGAATAGAATAGAATAGAATAGAATAGAATAGAATTCTTTATTGGCCAAGTGTGATTGGACACACAAAGAATTTGTCTTTGGTGCAGATGCTCTCAGTGGACATAAAAAGACAAGATACATTCATCAAGAATCATAAGGTACAACACTCAATGATAGTCATAGGGTACAAATAAGCAATCAAATCATACTAGGAAACAATCAATATAAATTGTAAGGATACACACAACAAAGTTACAGTCATGCAGTCATAAATGGAAGGAGATGGATGATAAGAATGATGAGAAGATTAATAGTAATAGTAATGCAGCCTTGGTAAATAGTTTGACAGTGTTGAGGGAATTATTTGTTTAGCAGAGTGATGGCATTCGGGGGGAAAACTGTCCTTGTGTCTACTTATTCTGGTGTGCAGTGCCCTGTAGTGTCATTTTGAGGATGGGAGTTGAAACCATTTATGTCCAGGATGTGAGGGGTCTGTACATATTTTCACAGCCCTCTTTTTGACTCATGCAGTGTGCAGGTCCTCAATGGAAGGCAGGTTGGTAGCAATTGTTTTTTCTTCAGTTCTAATTATCCCCTGAAGTCTGTGCCTGTTTTGCTGGATTGCAGGACCAAACCAGACAGTTATAGAGGTACAGATGAAAGACTGTAGAACAGAATCAGCAGCTCCTTGGGCAGTTTGAGTTTTCGGAGTTGGCGCAGAAAGATAAATAAGCTCAAGCGTCAAAGAAACAGGTCCTGAAGAGATGTGTGCTCATCCACTCACCTATCCAGAAGAGGAAGCCATGTTCTTAATACTTCTGATCCAACAATAATCTCCCTCTAGTTTGTGGAGGTGACTGATGGTCAGACAGCCTGAATTTTATTAACCAAAATAAGGTCACAAGCTAAGTACATCCTCCAGGGTCAGTGAACAGATACAAAGAAGATTAGTGAAAGAAAAGATTGTGACCAGGAGGGTTATGTCCCACTGGGGGAGGGGGGAAGTAATCTAGCAGCAACATATTAAAGTGTGTAAATTAACCGTTGTGGAATGTCATATTGCATCTAGTTTTGACTGCTTATTGGGGGGGAAAGGGGTTGATCTTTTGCAAGTGATAGGACAACTACAGTATGTTGTAGATTATTAACTATCCATTTTTAGTGACACAGAGACAGTAACACAACAGTTTGAATGACCAGAAACTACTATTCTTGAATGTTGCAATGAAGTTACCCAGAGAAAGCAAGGTGCTTCAACCTTTGGTTATTTGAAGAATTCTGATCCAAGAAGAAAAGCAATGGTTTAACATCCTCCCTTGAAAGACTTTGCTGGATGTGAACGAGCAGAAGTCACAGTAAATTAATAAAAGAGGGTTTTTTGTCGGGACAAGGAGTTTGCTTCATGCTCTCGGGAAGCCTCAGTCAGAACAGTATGTACCAGAGGTGGGTTCCTACCAGTTCACACCAGTTTGGTAGAACCAGTTCGTCAAATCTACCGAACTGGTTAGAAGAGGTTCCACCAGTGGACCCGGAAAGCAGGCCACACCTACAGACAGGGCCGGATTTAGATGAAAAGAGGCCCTAGGCTATTCCACTTATGAGGCCCTTTCACCTCCCATTTTTAAGTTTGTAAATTACATGAGAGACAATAAAATACATCATTACTGTGATATATATCAATATATATCAATATATATAGCTGGCTTCCCGACGGAGGGCGGCTCTGCTCTGCGGTAAAGGCAGCGAGGCCAGCCGCCTCCCCTGCTGCGCTCAGCTGCCCGGCTTGGCCCCCTCGCCCTCACCTGCCTGGCTGCTGGTGGGCTCCACGTCGATGGGGCGGCTACTGGGAGCAGCCGCACCTCTCGTCCGACTGCCAGTGCTGGGAACGTGGGCGGGCTCCCCAACTGCCGCGGCGCTGGAACGATCTTAACCAATACATTTTTATGTTTGTTTATTAGTCATATGCATAGAATTTCTCCTTATTTTCAGTTCAGTGTTTTAGTGTTCACTGTTTTTAGAATAGTGTAATTTTAATTTTGCTAACAATTTGAATGTAGGCCCCTCTTGATCTTGATGCCCTAGGCTGAAGCCTAGTTAGCCTGTAGGAAAATCCGGCCCTGCCTACAGAAAAGGTTCCAAAAATTTTTGAAACCCACCACTGACACACACACACAGAGAGACTCACACAGAGAGAGAAAGAGAAAGAAAGGAAGAAATAAAAAAAGAAAAAAGAAAGAAAAAGTGAGAGAGAGATGAAAGAAAAAAAGGAAAAAGGGACAGAGAGACAAAAGGAAGGAGAGAGAGAGAGAGAGAGAAAGAGAGAGAGAGAGAACACACACATGGCCGGCAAGCCACTCCCACCAGGTCACATAGCTGGCAAGCCACTCCCACAAAGGAGGCCACACCCACAGAGTAGGTTCAATTTTTTTTTGAAACCCACCACTGGTATGTACGTCATGTATGTATATATGTATGCATGCATGCATGCATGCATGTATATCAGCAGCAATAAATGGATTTCTAGTAAATGGAAATCTCCCTCTCATCCCATCGTTTCATAATATCACAAAAGCCACGAAATCCGTTTCAGAGCAGAAGACATGACAGCCGACTGTAAGTACACAAAAACGACTTTAAATACCAGCCATCATTTGTCCTCCCCGCTTCACTGTAGCCCCCTAGTTCAGAAACACTCAACTGCTGTGCACAGCTTGCTGTAGGCGAAGATCCATTTTAGAGTGGACTTGAAATATAAATGACAGCTCGCACTACACATGAACACAGACAACTGTATAAAATATTTAAATAAAGACAGAAAAGAACAGAGGAAACCAACAGTGCCTTTGGCAGACTCAGCCATGGGGAATACAGCAGCTTGAGATTCATTGCAAATTTCATCTTTAATGTTATTTTTAGTCCAATATTTTGTAGTCCTCTGAAGTAAACCTTTGTGTGCTTCTGGTGGGTTCTCTCTCTCCACCACCACCCCCTCCCCACTTTCGACCACGATATCTTTTTGTTTTTACAAAAACCTAATATCTTTTCGATAATATTGATTATGAAAGGGCTTTTTTTGTTATAGGCTACAGTCTTTCCTCTTTTGTGCGCTTTAAAAAAAATGCTATTGATCTTGGTGGTTGAATAAATAGAAACAGACCCACAGCCTAGATCCTGCCTCCTTTGCGACTATGCTTCTCAAATCAAATCTTTATAGTCTTCTTCAAGTCTCACATTTTGTGTGTGTGTTTGATCTCTGGCTGGTTTGTTCCTTCTCAATTAAAAGAAGAATTATAAGGGGCCAACATTAAAACAAAACAAAAACTAGATTAGGATGCCAGGAAAGATGGAAATACTAATTTTCCATAGTATCATCTGTTGATGATTTTATTCCAGAAATAAATTTTAAAAAACCATAATGGGATGTTGAAAGGAAATAAAAAGTCAAAGGTTTGTGGATAGATGTAAGTAGATTCCACCTTCCTTGCTCAATGGCTGAGAGACCCTGGATTTGAAACCAGTAAAATAACATTGTTCTTGGCCAGGATTACCCGTTGGCTTAATTATTACAAGCAATACCTTGACTTACAACCACAACTAAGTCTCAAATTGATGTTGCTAAGTGAGAAAATTGTTTTGTCCCATTTATGAGTCTTTCTTGCCAATGTTGTTAAGCAAATCATTGCAGTTATTAACTTAGTAAGATGGTTGTTAAGTGAACCAGGATGAAGGCTAAAAGCTTGCTTGCAAGTTCAGACATCCAGTTCCAATTCTCTTCTCTTTCACTATTGGCCTAAATTTTAATCATGGTTAGTTCAAATAGGTGTCCATCCTGTACTTTATTAACAGCTACAAGATAATGTAGGTGACTCTTTCGTTTGTGATATATGAAGATCACACACATGCATTCACAACCAAGGATCACACTGACACAGTCCGTTTCTTTGCAAAACTATAGTAATTTTCATAGATATTGAGTATTTGAGCCAGGTACTACAAGATGGCAGGATTCAAAATTGTTTCCTACCGATTCTGTGGGAGTGGCTTGGTGGGTGTGGTGTGGCTTGGTGAGTGTGGCAGCGGAAGAATACTGCAAAATCCATATTCACTGCCCACTCCTGGGGGAAGGATACTGCAAATTCTCCATTCCCTCCCCACCCCACTTATCTGCTTTCCAGCTCCTGTGCTGGGTAACAAAAGAAGACCCATCCGATTGGCTGGGAGGCAGTAAATAGACCATGGGCAGGGCCAGCCTGAGGTGGTATTTGCCTGTTCGCCAAACTACTCAAAATTTCCATTACCAGTTTCCTAGAACTGTTCTAAACCCTACAGTCTCATTCCTACCTTAATAGCTACATTTTATTCATATTTAGCACCTTGCTTTCAGACTTCCTCTTTTAAATTAATTATGAAGACATTTTAAAAATTACATCAATGGTTCGGTGTAAACCAGATAAATTTGAAGAATCCTGGATTGCAAGGGTAATATGGGAATTCTTTATTTCATCCTTCTTTAGAGCACAGGTGTGGAAATCTTCTTGGAGGTGCCTGCTTGTGTCTGAATATGCAAATTATCAAATCAAGCCTCTGAAACCCTTCTTTAAGCTGAAAAAACAAAAAAAAATCCCTCCCTCCCTTATATGAATATCCCTTATAGCCTAAGCTATCTTTCTGTTTTAATTTTTGCATGACGGGATTTTCAATATTATTTTCAATATATCCATGCAATGACAAATATATTTTATGACAAATATAAAATATAAAAAAATTTTTAGTCCATTTGTCAAATAATCCCCTTTCTACAATGGCTTGCAGGTGATTTCCAGGCTGTGTTATCATACAAAAGTGTTTTAAATCCTTCTTAGAGTCATGTGGCTGGCAGGATATCAGACCCAAAAATGTAAAAGCAATTAATTCAAAGCGCTCTGAATCCGTAGATCATGCAGATAAATATTTCTGTAGTCAAGAAATATGTGCCTAATAGTTGTTTATTTTCAACATTAACCAGCAACACATAATATATATAAACAAGCAGGCACGCTGTTGTGGCCCACCAGCCGCCAGTGGAGCTAGCAGCAGATTTGGACAGTGAGGAGGTTGGGGAGGAACATGGGCCAGTCCTGGAGTCTGAGGGCTCTGCGTTGGAGGCAGAGAGGGGGCCAGAGCCGTCTGACAGTTATCAGCTGCCTTTGGAGTCAGACATCAGTGAGGCAGACAAACAGTTCCTCTGTTTCACTGCTGTCTAGTGCCATAGCCACCTGATCCCTGCCACACGGCCTCGGCCCCATCTCTGCCTCCAATGCAGAGCCCTCGTCCAAGCCCTCCCCAGCCTCCAGGACTGGCCCATGTTCCTCCCCAACCTCCTCACTATCCGACTCTCCTGCCAGCTCCACTGGCGGGCCACAACACAAGTTCTCCAACAAACTCTAAAGGATAGGGCATTATTAAGCACAGTACGATTATTACTGAAAACACTCCATGGGAGTCGTGTCTTCCATTGTGATTCAATGAAATAAAGGCAATCCAGGGAGATTGAAGACCACCGTAAAGAAGATTGAACAATCAAAGACAGTATCTTCACACACTATTTATGTCTCTGCTAATAAATGCAAGGGTACTCTTCTTCATCAAACTTGAATGAGAGTCATTTTTGAAAAAGGCCTTAGCATTGTTTCCAAGCTTAATTTTGAAATCATAAATATTTGCTTTCTTTGTACTTGTGTGTTTCTGATGTTCTAAAACAGGGGTTGGCTACCTGCAGCTCAGGAGCCGCACGTGGCTCTTTCATCCCTCTGCTGTGGCTCCCTGTTGCCGATCGGCTCCACAATTGATAGGGATTTCGGTTAGGATAGGTAGAGGAAAAAGGACGCTGCACTATGAGGAGACTCTATGGTGGTGGAATCGGACTTCCGGTTGTCTCCTGAATTGACCAGAGGGCTTCCGGTTAGGACCTTTGTGGCTCTTTGAGTGTTTAAGGTTGCCGACCCCTGTTCTAGAAAGCCGCATCAAGCCACGTTGCCATATAGGCTGAACTTAGGTTGGTGACAAATGACTCTTTTCATCCGATATAGCTACTTGGATTCACTGTTTTTGTCATTTCCCCCCCACCCAATCTCAACACCCCCAAGTCCTTTCCACACTGAATGACCCCTAGGTACTTTCTTCTTATACTGTAGTATGAATCACATTCTTTGAGTTTCCAGGTGACTCAGAATGTTTTTGTATTCTTAGCAATCTGTGAGAGTTGGGGGTGGGTTAGACTACCTGAACCAAAAGGTTGGTTGTTATGTTCTTAAATATATATGCAAGCTGTGTAAATGTAACTAGACAAAATAAGTCACATCAACAGTCTGCCATCATAATGTCATCTCAGCTACACGGGTTATGGAACAGCAGGATGTCTGCCAGGATGAGAGTCCATAAAACATAGGAAGTGACATCTACAAATAAAATTCTTGTTCATAAAAGCTTCTCCATTACAAAGAAGTAGCTTCTATCTCCATCTTCTATGCTCCTTCCTCCCTAAACCCTGACTTCCCTTTTTACTTACAATGACTAGAACTTCATTTCAATCCTTCCTGTATTTTTATAGCAACCTTATTGCTTTCCAATACAATTAATTTAATGGCAGAGGAGGCAGCACAACCCAATCCATATATATGCTCATGCTATTAGTCCCACCACAGTTACATAAAAGATCGGAGATATCAGGCTATCTGTAGTCCGTGTCACATCTGCATTCAATTACCACCCCAGATTTACATTTCCCTACAGGTTTTTCAACTGCCCGGATGCGCACAAAAGGTTGCCTTTTAGACACGTATTCTCCTAAAATATATATATCTAAATTGCATCTTCTCCACTAAATATGATTTTGATCCATTTTCTCTGAAGCCGTAACAGCTCAAATAAAAGCTTAATAAATGGCTAAATTCAGATGCATACAGAGGGGAGCAGAAGGAAGAGAACTGGTCCAGTTATTTTAAGATTTCTTGAATTTATTGGATTCAGTGTGTGTGTGTGAGAGAGAGAGGAAGGGAGGGAGGGAGGGAGGGAGGGAGGGAGGGAGAGAGAGAGAGAGAGAGAGAGAGAGAGAGAGAGAGAGAGAGACTGTGTATACATACAGACCTACAGACACAGAGTCATAGGATTAAAAAGAGCAACAAAAGTAAATTGGTTTATAAATTAAGATATAAAGCATTTGATCTGTAACTTGCCTTTGATTGCATAGTTGTTCCTTATCCAATTATTCAAATGATCCATCCATCTTTCTACAGTTTCTTGAATACCATTTGGGGGGGGGGGGTATCAAAAATTGATTTTCTCAGGAATCAGAGTAATGGACCATTTGGCTTTCAGTTGCTTCCTTTCTCTTGCTTAACTGGGGTATGTTAACCAGGATAAGCTGAGCTTCTGTTGAATGCTAAGAGTTAACCTTGGCAAATAGCAAGGGGGTCAGGAAGGGGTGATAAGGTCACAGGAGGGGCTATAGGAGACATATATGTTGTCATAACAGGAAGTTGGGGCTGAACATCTGAAGTAGGAGAAGATTCTGATTGGCTCAATCCTTACTTGCTCCTTAATTACAAAGTGCTACAGATGTAACTGGATGAGCCAGTTTGGTGCAGTGGTTAAAGCACCAGGTTAGAAGTTGGGAAATTGTGAATTATAAATTGTTTCAACTTCTACCCTCAAAATGATGCTATAGAGCACTGCACACCAAGACAACTAGACACAAGAACAGTTTTTTCCCCAAACACCATCACTCTGCTAAACAAATAACTCCCTCACCACTGTCAAACTATTCACTAAGGTTGCATTACTATTACTATTAGTCTTCTCATTGTTCCTATTACCCATCTCCTCCCACTTATGACTGTATGACTGTAAATTTGTTGCTTGTATCCTTATGATTTATATTGATTGTTTCCTAGTATGATTTGATTGCTTATTTGTACCCTATGACTATCATTAAGTGTTGTACCTTATGATTCTTGATGAATGTATCTTGTCTTTTTATGAACACTGAGAGCATCTGCACCAAAGACAAATTCCTTGTATGTCCAATCACACTTGGCCAATAAAGAATTCTATTCTATTCTATTCTATTCTATTCTGTTCTGTTCTGTTCCATTCCTACTTTTATTCTACTCTATTCTACTCTACTCTACTCTACATTACACTACTCTACTCTTTTATTCTACTCTATTTTACTCTACTCTACTCTACTCTACTCTACTCTACTCTACTCTACTCTACTCTACTCTACTCTACTCTACTCTACTCTACTCTATTCCCACTTTAGGCACAAAGCCAGCTGGGTGATGTTAGGCTGGTCCATGTCTCTCAGCCCTAGGAAGGAGGCAATACCTCACCAAGAAAACTGCAGGTAGTTGTCCAGGTAGTCACTGGGAACAAACAATGATTCAAAGGCATGCGTGCACGCGCACGCACACGCACATGCACACACACACACACACACTTGTTGCAACTGATGACTTTTTTCTTAAACCAGACCTGGAACCTCCAAATTGGGATCACTTCAATTAATGATTGTAAGAATAAATGATGTTCAGTATATCTAGAAAAACCCCAGGATAGAAATCAAGAGCTGTAGGAAACCTCTAAGTAGGTCTTCTGTTCCCAGAAAGATCTGCCTTGCAGGCCATCCAAACATCAGGAGATTCGTACCACATATTCGTTTATTCTATAGGAAGGAGACTCTGGTTTATTTGAATTCAGCTATGCTATAGTATGAAAAAAGAAAAAAAAAATAGGTGCCTCGTAATTCAGGCTTGATTAGCAGGTCTCTAATTTTGATTAGCAAATTGCGTATGTAATCAAGGTTAATTCTCAATGCTAAGCTTTTCTGTCCTCACCTCTCACTCCCCCCCCACCTTTTCTTCATTTTTGCCTCTCCAAGAGAAATGTCTCCTTCCCAGCAGGAGATAGATAGATAGATAGATAGATAGATAGATAGATAGATAGATAGATAGATAGATAGATAGATAGATAGATAGATAGATAGATAGATAGATAGATAGAAGATGATAGATAGATAGATAGATAGATAGATGATAGATAGATAGATAGATAGATAGATAGATAGATAGATAGATAGATAGATAGATAGATAGATAGATAGATAGATAGACAGACAGACAGACAGACAGACAGACAGACAGAATGAATCTCTGGATGGATGGATGGATGGATGGATGGATGGATGGATGGATGGACGGACAGACGGACGGACAAAAGATCAGAAGATTTTTTTCAAATAGAACCAACATTTAACCACAGAACTTTCTAACTGTGGCTAGGTGGTATATTGATATGAATTTCCTTGTAAGATAAGAATTTTCTGAACACTTGAATTAAAAAAAAACACAGCCAATAAATAAATTAAACAATTAGGAGGCACCATATACAATGGGTCTTAGTCTTATATAGAGATATATAAGGGCTCTTTTTTTGCAAGAATAGAAGAATATGTATTTTATTAAGATATATTAGTGCAGGGTTATTAAGAGACATATTAGAGAAAATACCTTTTCACGACATCTCCACAATTAAATCAATTAGCTAGTACCATCCTTATTCTTTGGCTGAGAAGAAAGCAGGAAAAGAGAATCTCCTAATTCAAGGACGAAAACTTTCAAGAAACTGGAGGACAAATTTTATTAGAAAGGACAGAGATCCAGTTAGGGTAACAGTTAAGGCAGCAGGCTACAAACCAGATGATTGTGAGTTCTAGTTCCATTTTAGGCACAAGCCATCTGAATGACCTTGGACCAGTCATCATTTCTCAACCCAAAAGAGAGTGTGGTTTAGTGATGAAGGTTTGGACTAGAAACAAGGAAACTGTGAGTACTAGTCCTACCTTAGGCATAATGCCACCTGGGTGATCTTGGGCCAATCACTATCAGCCCTGGAAAGGAGGCAATGGCAGCCAGTTCTGAAATCTTGCCAACAAAACTGCAGGGACTTGAACAAACAATCGTCAGGAGTCAAGGAAGACAAATAGACACACACAGACACAGGGAAAAACGAGAAAGAATGGATGATTTAAGCAGCTTCCTGCCTGCTCATTCTGAGGTTGAAAGAGGATGAGATTTTGTTACCCAACAATGACACAAAATGAAGCAAAAACCAGGCCGGGAAAAGCGAGGGTCATTCTTCCTTTTAAGAAACCTCATCCTAGCAAGACAGGCTATCTGTGCGGCTTTAATTGTTCGGAATTAAATTGCTCAGACTTCTCTACCAAGGGAGTTGCAAATGCACCAGCTTTCTCATAATGTTGCAATATAAACTTCCATTTAGGCTTGATGGGTCCCTCTTTCAATGAATTTTTATTTTCCAGGTACTTTTCTAATGCAGTCTTTTATGAGTGGGTGCGAATAAGAGGCTGCTAAGATATTAAGCCATGCCAAATAGCAGAGCTAAAATAGTCATTTGTGATCAAGGGAGGGTAGTGAAAAAGAAAGGAAGGGGATTGGTGAATGGGTTCTACTTTCAAGTTTTCTTTTTTCTCTTTGCTTTCAATTTGTTCAACCTGGGCTGACAATGAGCAGCATCTGTCTTGTCCCATTTGCTCTTCTTCTCAGGTTGGCTGTGAGGGAGAAATGTTGACTAAAAAGCCTTTAGAAAGCCTTTAGAAGTCTTTAGTCTTAAAATTCAGCTTCTCCAGAATTTTCTAAAGTTAGGAACAGTGGCTCGAATGGTATAGTGGAACTTCTGCAACCACCTCCTAAATTTGGGGGTTGTATAAAGAAAAAAGAGGTGAAATCCAATTTGGTATGTGAGTATGTGAGTACAACTCTATGTTGTGCTCTATGTGTTGAGTCCAGATATATTTATGGTTATAAAGCTAAGAGCCGAGGCGTCGCAGTGGTTAGAGTGCAGGACTGCAGCAGAGGTGGGTTCCTGCCAGTTCGCACCTATTCGGTAGAACCGGTTCGTCAAATCTACCGAACCGGTTAGAAGAGGTTCCACCAGTGGACCCGGAAAGCAGGCCACACCTACAGAAGAGGTTCCAATTTTTTTTGAAACCCACCACTGGTCCTTGGATATGATTATTCTACACTATCATGCTCCTATTTATAAAACTCAGTGCGTCTCTGAAAGGTAAGGATGACTACTGCGTTTGTGGTGCAATCAGAACATTGCGTGTGTTGAAGTTGTTTTAACGCAAACCAAAGATGCCTTTTAAAAAACAAGTTGACATCATATTCTTATGCATGCCAGTGCTGTGTGTGAGGTAATTTAAGGTGGCTCTGACAAGTGTCGTCGGCATCTTCATATCCGGTCACATGGGCAGCAAGCCGCTCCCATCCGGTCACATGGGCAGCAAGCCACTCCCACAAAGGAGGCCACACCCACAGAGTAGGTTCGAACAATTTTTGAAACCCACCACTGGACTACAGCTGACTGCTAGCTGCAGTTTGGCAGTTGAAATGTCACCATCTCAAGGTTGACTCAGCCTTCCATCCTTCCGAGGTCAGTAAAATGAGGACCCAGATTGTTGGAGACAATATGCTGACTTAGTGAACTGCTTAGAGAGGACTGTAAAAGCACTATGAAATGGTATATAAGTCTAAGTGATATTGCTATTATCAAAGATGTTTTCATGTTTCATTGATAACATAACAACATTTAAAAGGCTAGTCCTCTACGTAGTATAACACTATACCCAATATATTCCTCTATTGTGACTATCTGCATGATTTGAGTTCTGAACCCACTCCTTGCAATATGTATTATACATTGTATTATACTTGTGATATTTGTCTTCTATTAGCTGAGAGAAAGAGAGGGAGAGTGCTTAAATTCCAAGCTTTAATTTATTTTGCATTGAAAAGCTGTTTCTGTAGCAAGACTTTAAAATCAGGTCAGATGAACAAAACATTTCAGTGTCATTTTTACATTAATGATTGTGGTTGATGTCATTTTCACAAAACAAAATTATAACCAAAGTGGATCCTGCAGGTCAAAGAACCACAAAGATTATATAGATACATTTCCATCAATAAATCCGCCCTCTTCCTGCCCTAGTGCAGGCCCACAGCCCTTAATGACTGACATTTTTACCACTAAATTATACAATGTCTGCTTCAAGAAGAAATGTCTCCATTACAAAATTAGCTAACCATCAACATAACGTAAAATAACTCAAACATGGTGTCATTTAACAAAGGTATTGATTTGTACAGACTTACTGGATTAAATCTTGGTTTCCCATAACAGAAGTAGCTATTATACCTTACAGTGGACAGAAAACTGGAGTCTATAGAACTCTATATTTGACATAGGGGTGGGATTTTCAGATCAACAGAAAGAAAGAAGGGACAGAGTGATTTTTCAGTAGAGTAAGACGGTCAATCGTGACGAGAAGCTAAGAGGATGTTTTCCATCTTCCATGTTCAATACGGTCATTCAAGAGTCATGATATTAATAAAACCATATTCCTTTGGGAAGTCACTGTGAAACAAGCCCCATTACTTTTTACATAGATCAGAAGTAATAAAATGTTCCTTCATTTGGAAAGCTCTTATAGGATCCTGAGCCTGGGGGAGGAGTCAAACAAGTCATCAGTCATGAGTCCTTGTGCGCTCACAAGAGATCTAAGTCCAGCCCAACTTGAAGTTATTTCTATACTTAACTCCCACTAATTTCTCTCAACTATTAGTAGTTCAGATTGTTGTAAAGAGAAAGAATGGCTGCAGGAACTGGGTATGTCTAGTTTAATGAAAAGAAGGACTAGGGGTGACATAATAGCAGTGTTCCAATATCTCAGGGGCTGCCACAAAGAAGAGGGGATAAATCTATTCTCCAAAGCACCTGGGGGCAGGACAAGAAGCAATGGGTGGAAACTAATCAAGGAGAGAAGCAACTTAGAACTAAGGAGAAATTTCCTGACAGTTAGAACAATTAATCAGTGGAACAACTTGCCTCCAGAAGTTATGAATGCCCCAACACTGGAAGTTTTAAAGAAGATGTTGGATAACCATTTGTCTGAAGTGGCATAGGGTTTCCTGCCTAAGCAGGGGGTTGGCCTAGAAGACCTCCAAGGTCTCTTCCAACTCTGTTATTCTATTCTAGCTTAAGATTGCAATAAAATTTTATACTCATTTGAACTGCCCAATTTTCCCCGGCACTTGACAGATCTTATAATGTAGCAGATGAATAGCAATAGCACTTAGACTTATATACTGCTTCATAGTGCTTTACAGCCCTCTCTAAGCAGTTTACAGAGTCAGCATATTGGGTCCCCAACAATTTGATTTCTCATTTTACCCACCTCGGAAGGATGGAAGGCTGAGTCAACCTTGAGTCTGGTGAGATTCGAACTGCCAAATTGCAGGCAGCCGGTGATCAGCAGAAGTAGCCTGCAGTACTGCACTCTAAGCACTGCACCACTGTGTGGCTCATCAATAGATCAATAGAATGATCTTGCCTGCAACTCTGGAGATCCTGATAACCCTAACCCTGATAGGCTTAATCCGGTCAACCACTAACTTGAAACTGACAATATGTTTTGGTTCATCCAACAGGCTTAATCCAGTCAACCACTAACTTGGTTATTGCCCTTCATTGGTCTAATTTTCCAGAGACATGAAAAAAAAGGGGGATGGGGGATTCAGCCCTTGTTTTAGTTTCTAATTAGCATCCACGTTAGGTGAAAATTAGGTTAAATTTAGATTGTAGTTTGAAGGGATTTCTTTAAAAAAAATTAATCCTCGTTACTTGGTGTATAAAAGTCTCATTCGGAAGCTACCTAGATCTTTTACAATATTTGAGCATTAAGAGGTGGATAAATTTGTATTCCAAAGAAGATAACTATTAGTCCAATGCAAAGTTCTCTTTCAGTTATTCTACTCAAAAGAATTCAATTAAATGTCTCTGTTCATAGGAAGGAAGGAAGGAAGGAAGGAAGGAAGGAAGGAAGGAAGGAAGGAAGGAAGGAAGGAAGGAAGGAAGCTTTCCAAATCAGAATGACCTGATTTAGTAATTTCATAGCATCAAAGTGCATAGATCTGACTCTCATTTGTACATCATAAATAGTGGGACTTTTAGTGGCATCACTAGATAACTTCACAGTAATGTTATTTTTTTCCCTTTCAATTGTTTAAAAGTGTGCATTCTCCAGATATAAGCTATATTGTTTCTTACAAGGTTCCTTTTAAAAACAAATAGTCATGGGAAAATATGCAGACTTTTTGATTTACTCATGCCCTGTTTGCATCTCAACCAAAATGTGTAAGACATAAATCTATAAAGGAAGTAGCAGTCATTTTGTTCTGCTAATTTTTGATCAGAACAAGCTGCTAGAAGATTATTGGCAATGGTCTACAAACATGTTGGCCACTAGCCCAAATCTGCTCCTATACAAAATAGTGACATACTACTTTTTCAGCCCTTCATTAATCAGGTTTTCTTTTGATTTTTTTTAAAATAAAGGCAGATAGAAAAGTCTCAGTATATATGTATCCTTTGGGAATAGGGTCATAGAATTTTGACCTTCCTGATCCAGAGAAAAAAAAGTTGATTCAAAAAAAAAATATTTGTAAATGTTCTGCAGAATTATTCAAATGCACAAAAAAGTATTCTGCAGAATTATTCAGCCTTTTGCTTGGTTAGTTTCTTGTTTATTATATTTTGGCTTGGCATATCATAATTTTCTCATTTCAGGCTTTCTTCTCACTTGAAGATAAAAGACTCTATCGGCAGGATTCATGAATGAGGGATATTATTTATCAACACAGGATCTTTTAAAACATTTCCGCCCCCTCCCCCGCCTCTGATTCATGAACTACTTTCCTAAATCCACAAAAGCACTTCATAAATCGTTCAGCACCAGCAGAAATTAATAATGAGTCCATTTACATAAAAAGAACTCATCCTGACAATTGCTGATAATACTTGAAACTAGCATCTTGTCAGCTTGCACAAATTATCCTGGTGGTTTAGGAATGGGGAGCCTTATTGTGTTATAAGTGAATTAGAATATTTCACTCTTTTTCCTGTTCTCTGGTGCACAGGTTGTTAAAAGAAACCCCTCTAGTTAATTGGACTTTCTTTATCTAAGAACAATATTAATAAACTGAAAGGAGACCAGGGATTGGTAAAATTTGAGAGATTAGAGCAGGGGTTGGGAACCTTAAACACTTAAAGAGCCATTTGGACCCATTTCCCACAGACAAGAAAACACCTTCCCATGCCTGACTATTTCCTGAGCGCCCACAAAACTAGCAAATGTATTTGAATGAAAGGTTCTGAAACTTTTCTTTTCTTGGATTTATCCATGGTTGGCTACTGGGGGTTGAAAATAAATCATGTGCTGGGGGGTGTTGCACATTGGTGGGTTGTGACACATATTTTGAGCGACGGAGCTGCAGCAGTGGGATGAAAGAGCCATATGCAGCTCCAAAGCTGCGGGTTGCTGACCCCTGGATTAGAGGCTTGGAAATGTTATTCAAACACCATCAAATACTGTGATGTCTTTCCTTACAAAAAATTTGTCTTTGGGCAGCTCTGACTCTTCAGCTTTGAAACAGAGGGGAGGAGTATTGCCCCCTAGAGTAGGGAACAACTAGCACATAAGTGCTTTACCTTATATTTAGGGACGGGGGTCCCTAAGGCTTCCTCATAATGTTTTAAAAATACATTTCTGTGATACCTGTAGGTGGTCTCTTAAAGAGCTACATTTCAAAATATTTAAGCTGGCTTTGGCAGCAAGACTAAATTTCGACTGGCAAAGTTCAAACAGTTAATGGGCTTAATCTTTTCAAAATAAACTGTACAGTTCCCAAAACTTTGTGGACAGCTCACTTAAATTATATGGCAGGGAATCCTCAGCCTGCCATGCCTAGCAGAGGAAACTGAGACAGAAATAATGATAAACAAACAAAGATGATGTTTAATAAATTGCTTGGGAAAGAATCAAGTCTAGAGATAGAAGACTATTCAGCAACTTTTCAAAAAAAAAAAAGAACCCATCTATCTTTCCATTATACTCAAAATAGGAATGTCGGAACAATTATGAACTTTGTTATTGTCTAAATTCGGGGATTGTTTGTGAATTACTCATCTGTAGTTGACATGTGGAGCTGATAAATAAATTGGCAAGTATCCAAGAAACTACTTTGCTTAGGGGGGCATCAATTTGGTTTAACCATTCCTGGTTAGATAATGGATTTGTTTTTATTTGCCCAATCATATCAATTGCAGGATTTCAAACCGTTCTAAGTTTGTGACCCTTTTCTAGTTAGTTTACTGGGTGTAGGGAACCAGAGGTTTTCTGGTCAATTAGAAACAATTAACAGCGAAAACCAGCCACAGAAACAAGGATTCCCAAACATTAGTATTTTAACCTCACTGTGTTTGAATCTGGGCATGGCAAAGTCTGGGTTATTTCAGGTTTTGACAGCTGTGCTGTAGAAACCTTATTTCTCACCTGAAATCATAATTTGTCTCTTCGTGTGAAAGCAAACTCATAGGTCTGGCTTACATAGTTTGGTTTCTTTTGGAAACCAAAAATTTATTTTAACAATAAATTTATTCATGCACATCGTTCGTAGCCTAAACACCACTTGATTCATTATGTTGCTTTTATTCATTTTTCCAGGATCTTATAAACGTTCTTTCTCTTTTCTGCCACAATCCTTACTTATTTTCCTGCAATATAGTATACAAACCACATGTTGGCTGAATATTTTTTTTAAAGAGAGAGAGGGGGGGGGGAGATCAAGAAGAGGGCATATATCAAGCAACTGCAGCCAGACCAAAAATAATGTTTTTGTGACCGCAGACAGACATTTCTATAACAATTCTATAATATCATAGATTTGAATGCTGTGGTGAAATGTTAATTGTACTCCTGATTAATTCCATCCTCATCACACAGAATGTTTCAGGGGTAACACACAGGCATTTACTCTCATTGGTTTTAATTACATATGTTGCTTTTAACCATTCAACCACAGGGATTACTTTTTTTGTTTATTATTTTACAATAACTCAGTACTAGGAGCCATAGGATTGTTGTGCAAAAGTAACAATCTGTTCAGAGACTTGTGTATTCTGCATATGCAACCCTTTGTTCCTGAACTGATATCACTGCAGGACGGAAGTGGGTCTTAGAGGTCAAATAATTTATTCCTTTGCTGAAAATCTGGAATGACAATATTCCTAGACCTTCGGTCTTCTTGATTCAGGCAGGTTTGTCAGTTTTTAATAGAATTAGTACAACTATGTAAGTATTCTTACTAGCTTCCATGCTACTCTGAATATCTGAAATGGTCTCTGTGGGTCCTGAGACTTGATTTGGACTAACTTTGGCTCAAATAGATAATATTCTTCTGCTGATTCTTTTTTGGACCTGATGAAATCAACTACCAATGTTAAACTTAAGGCAGACAATAAAGAAGACTCTTGACAATGCCATGGGTCACCAAGAAACACAGCAAATGGATCATCAAAGGAACCAACACAGGTTATTCATTTGAGGTGCTAAATGACCAGGGTCAACATTTGTTTTTACTTTGGACATTATATGAAAAGACCTTGGCTAGAAAAGGTTGAAGAAAAACAAAGAGGAGGAAGAAGAAAAGTGGATGTATTCAATTATAGGAGTGATGGGTGCATTGTTGAAGACTAGATGGATGAGACTGAGGAGAGATTTTTGTGGAGTAAATCTTTCTGTTCTTTGTGGAGGAAATCTATCTTTCTATATTTTGTGGAGAAGATCTATCTATGGTATTCCCCCCCCTCTCTCTGTGGGTGTATGTATGTATACCTACCTACCTACCTACCTACCTACCTATCTACAGCATCTATCTATCTATCTATCTATCTATCTATCTATCTATCTATCTATCTATCTATCTATCATCTATCTATCTATCATCTATATATCATGTATCTATCTTGCTCTCTCGCTCTCTCTATTTCACTCTTTCTGTCTATGATCTATCTGTCTGTCTGTCTGTCTATGTCTCAGAGCTGGCACTGGTGATGGCACATATCAAATCCAATAAATGAATAAGAAAAAGTGGGTGACAGACGTTAAGTAATTTAATGCTGCCATTCAACAGCTGATAATATGAAATATTGGACTATTACATATAGGGTAAGCTAAATAATGAGATCTTAAAATTCTTTGGAATGTGGAAAATCTCCTATTCATTCTCTTCTCTTTTTTTCCTCTTTCAAACTCACCATGGGAGGCTCCACTGCTGACATCTTTATATATGATATTCTCATCTCAAAATGCCACTGAACTTTCAAATGAATACTTGCCTATGATCTTTGAATACAAAAATGCTTAAATCAAGGTTTTTATATTTTAGTGCACTCAGCCATGGTAGACCGTGAAGGGATTTTTGGTATTTAGCTTAGATCTCTTTCATTTTCAAGAGAAAATGAAAAGTTTCTGAAAGTGCATGAAGTTATATAGCAAGGCACAATGTTAAAGTGCACTGAATTTGCCTTAGAAAATCCACAACAGCAGACAGCAGATGTATCAAAGCAGCATCTGTAATTGACCATGTCCAAACCTTATCCAGACCAGAGAGATTCACAAAATGTCAGTGTGAAGTTAAACTAGGCTGAGTGTAATCATTTCTATTCACACTGAATCAGGTAGGAGCTTCAGTGAACCAACACTATCTTATTCCCAGTTCACTTTGGGAGGTGAATCGTTCTCTAAATATTTAGTCAACTCAAGATTAAGCCAGGTGAGTTCTGGTCAAGTTTCCCTGTTTACTATGTCTTTACTTTATTTGCTTAAATTAAATAAATGCAAGCAATACGTGCAATTGTGGATAACAGGCATACTTGCAAAAATTGAGAATGAATCAAAGAATCAGAATGTAGGCAATCATTTTTACATAACTTCAGCAAAATAGTTTCTCTAAACTATTAGATGCTGTTATAGACATACTGAAAAGATGCATTTGCTTTCTCAATCTACTCCTAGCTCTGTGTCTGCCTTACACTTTCAACTAGAGTCGTGCCACCAATTTCATTGTATTTAAGTATAATGACAATAAAGATTATACTTATTTCCAAGGTCTGATGATGATCTCCTTGAAAACATTGAATAGCATTCCCATGAGATTTATCCCATCCTTCATTCTTTCTTTGTGAAACATCAATAGATCATTTTAGACTATTAATCAGAATGAGGAGGAATAATCAGTCACAGTTGGATCCATATGATATCTGGGAAACATCAAAATGTTTCCTTTGAAAACAACATGGAGATAAATACAATGGAGCAAACTTATCCACCAATTCAAGTAGGAGATCAAAGTCTCTTCTCCTTAAGGATGGAAGAGAATAGTCCCATTCCAACGGTTTTATCACAATGAGTAAGAAGGTATGCCAAGTATCTCTGAAATAGCTGAACTGAAGAAGCTGCTTCAATGAGAAGTGAAATGTCTTCAAGGAAAAATAAGGTCCAGTTGTCATTTAAAGAGCAGCTTTGCGACACCAAGTATCTTCAGATGTCTACATTGTTGGCCTTACTAAGGCTTTCCAGCAGGAAGGCAATCTATTTGGATCAATTCAACTAACCAAAGTAGAAGAGAAGGAGGAGAAAGTTTTCCATGTCTCTGTTTAGTAGTTTATTGACTTTGAATTTATGGCATGGGAAGGTGCACAAGGATTAAGACCACATTTCATATTTAGATATTTATCAGGAAAGTGATTCCAATGTATTGCAACATCTACAAAATTTCTGGCATTATTAGAAGCTGGAGAAACAAATGAAAGTGCATGCCCATGAATGATTTATGTATAATTCTCACATTATAGTGAGAGATTTGTGCTCAGGATGTTGACTTTTTGCCACGGCCCCAGCGACAAAGTCTGATCCTAATCATTCCATGTAATTTCTGAAAAAAATCAGGGTCACAAGACCCCAAAGATTTGTTCAATATCTGGGAGCCTGTAGGTTAATCATTCATGCAATTCTTTCGTTGCTTCTTTCATTTTCAACCCATGAACCTTATGGATCATTTAGAATTCAGCTGGCTCAAGAAATTCTATTTAAAATTGCTCATTAAATTTCTCCACTCTGCTTCAATACAAAGTATGATATCCAACTAATCTAAGCTTAGCTTCATGCCACAAGAGCAGGCCATCTCAGTCAAAGAAGGTTAGGCTTAAAATCTGGTGCATCTGATACACTGTTCTTTTCTAGAGAAAAAGTGTTCTTTCTCCACAATAGTTTAGACACTATGGTCTATTCACTCCCATTTCTCATGACTTTTAGCTTTCTGGTGTTCGCCATTAGCATCCTTTCCTACTTCTTATTCTCATTGTATGACTTCCATATCTCCATATTTTTCTCTTTGTTGGTTCCCCATAAACATGCTGCAGATATTAGCACTAACAACTATTGGGACAGATTACTAAGCCATTAGTAATTAGACTTCTTCAGATAGAAAGGTGGAAAGCTTTCTCAAATTTTAGGCTAGATTTAGTTCCGAGTAATTCATTTTGTTTTGCTTTTTTTTCCTTTTCTTAACATTTCCAACACACACACACACACCCGTACACACACACACACAAAATCTGGGCAATTTCAAAATATGCAATGTACAACTCCCAGAGTTTTCCAACCAGTATCACATTGCTAAGAATTCTGGGACTTGAAGTCCACACAAGTTGGTCAGGTTGCAAAACACCAAATGCAACAGGTTAATAGGAAGACTGGTTGCAGGAATTGGGTATGTCTAGTTTAATGAAAAGAAGGACTAGGAGGAATAAGATAGCAATGGTCCAATATCTAAGGGCTCCCACAAAGGTAAGGGGGGTTAACCTATTTTCCAAAGCATCTGAAGGCAGAACAAAGAGCAATGGATGGAAACTAATCAAGGAGAGATGTGACCTAAACGTAAGGAGAAATTTCCTGACAATGATAATAATTAATCAGTCGAACAACTTGTCTCCAGAAGTTATGGTTGCTTTATTACTGGAGGTTTTCAAAAAGAGATTGGACAACCATTTGTCTGAAATTGTATAGGAGGGAGTTGGGCTAGAAGATCTCCAAGGTCCCTTCCAACTCTGTTATTCTTTTATTGTGATTTTCCAACTATATTCATCTTAATAATGTATCAGTTTTGTTTTTATTCTCCATTTCTTTAGGCCTTTATTTTCCCATACAATTTTCCAACCTGCTTTTAGACTATAAATAGTCTAGTGTAGGTTATCAAACCTAAACATTGATTTGCATGTAAAATATCTGCTTTAGAAATCCTTAAAAATAAAATGTAGTGAAGTGCTACCACTAAAAACATGTCTCCTTTTATTATCTGTATGCTATCAACTCGGCATTATTGTGTTTTTTCCTTCCTGTGCTTCAAGATGTAACAAATCTTTATATAGATTTCAAACAAAGGTGATCAAGGAAGAAATATTTTTAAATGTATGCAGCAGAAAGAATCTTTGGGCGGATAATTACAATTTTGTATCAAAGCAACAAAGGATTATATGGCAAATGTTTTACCAGATATGAAAAATATTTACTCTTGAGTTGAGGTCTGACCTGATGTTTGTCAGCTTAATTTCCATTTCTTAAAGCCAAAATGATGCCCTGGGATAAGTATCATTCACACATAATATCCTTTTTTAGAAAGTCATTGTATTTTGAAATTGCAGAAAGTACAGCTTTCCAAAAATATTGCTTGAAATCTTTATTAGGATCATTGTTTAGCAAAGTTGCAACCAAAGAGGTCCATATTTTTAATTGTTGCTATTACATTTAAGTTCCACTCTTGGGACGAATTATTTGGAAAGCACGAATCCCAACTTATTTTAAAGACTGTTTTCATTATTATTTATGACTATAATATCTGGATTGCATTAATAGATTGTGGCCTATGTAGTTGCAATGACCGTCTTTTCTACTGCTAATCCTTTAATGAAAACAACAATAAAGAGGTCAACTCTTAAAAGTAGAGTTTATTTCTTGCCCATCTTCAACCAAGAGAGCCCTTAGCAATTTGTGCAGTAAATCTAAAGAGAATTCACTGAATGGTTAGGAATTTTATGGAGGAATAAGAAAGGGAACATGAGTGGAGCAACACTGTAAAAACTATGAAAAGAACAATGCATTGTCTTGCTATTGACTGCTGAACATTTGGGGGCAATTGTGCTACTGTTGGTGAATATGTTGGCATTACATATCATAGTTGATATGATAGTTGTCCACTGAAAGCAAATTGCAGTGTGTAAGTAGGGGTGTAAGAGAAGAGCAGCTTGAGCTAGAAGGTGGGGGTTAAACAAGTCATCAGTTTGCAATCATTGCATTGCCACAAAAGACTCAAGTCCAGTCCGTGGATTCCATTGACCCTTATCTTACACCAATTTAGCTTTTACTGTTAGTTGACTAGGTTCTTGGATATACATAGAGATAATAAACTCTTCTATGCTCTGAACTCAACAAATGTTCCTGGTTATTTGCGTTTGACATGGGATTTTTCATGTCATTTTTCCATTGGACTGACATTTCTACTGATAGATGCGCCAAACGCACAGTTGCACACAATCAAGGTGAGAGTTAACGACTGCATGTGAAGATACATAAATAATTCAGCTCGCTCAAAAGGTGGCAACTTGAACAAGTCCCTTTTGGTTAAACTTATTTAATGAAAAGGTGAAGTTAAGTGAGTGATAGCATTGTTCCAGAGGACATTGTCCAGAGGGAATATGGACCATCTATGTTACATCATTGAACGACTTCAGCACAATTATGTCAGCTGAGTTCTCCAAGCCTTCAGAGACCGAGAACATGTCTGATCTCTTCAAGATGTGATGCTGGACAAGTGTTTTTAGAAAAGGCAGCTGCATGTAGCCCCATAAAACTCTCTTCTATTTTTTAAAAACTCCTGCCCATTAGCAAAATACTTAAAAGAGGAAGAGAGAGAATGAGAGACCAAAGAGATCATTAAGATATTATGAAAGCTTTTGAAACATTATCTTGATGATAGGATGAGAACCCCTAATAACACTTAGATATATTTAAAAATGAATGTTTCTTTTGTTCAGGCACACATATAGATTTTACACAGCTTGGATGAGAGGTATTCAGAGAGCCATTCCAAAGAAGGAAGTATAGAGATTATTTTGCACTTTTTTGGAGAAAAATATATACGAAACCACCGCTTTTCTGTGTGAATGCCTGCATAGCTACTTTTTGCAATATTTTGAATATTAAGTGGAGTCATTATATACAGAGAAAAATTTATTCTATATCTTCTATTGAAAGCTAATATAGAATATATCCATATTCTAATGAATTGTACACAGACTCTTGAGATTGTACAGCAAGAGCATTTTTTCCCCAGGGCAAGTAGGAAATCAAACTACCCTCCTTCCAAAACATTTACAGAGCAAAACAAGGTCATTTAAAATAATTTAAAAGTCTACTTTACCTCTTGGACTTAAGCTGGCGTAGAACTGGTTGTGTGTGTGTGTGTGTTATAATACTTAAAAAATTCTATTTGAGTTGATCTACAATATGAGAGGATGTAATGGCTCAGTGGCTAAGACGCTGAGCTTGTCGATCAGAAAGCTCGGCAATTCGGCAGTTCAAATCCCTAGCGCCACGTAACGAAGTGAGCTCCCGTTACTTGTCCCAGCTTCTGCCAACCTAGCAGTTCAAAAGCATGTAAAAATGCACGTAGAAAAATAGGAACCACCTTTGGTGGGAAGGTAACAGCGTTCCGTGCGCCTTTGGTGTTTAGTCATGCTGGCCACATGACCACGGAGACATCTTCGGACAGTGCTGGCTCTTTGGCTTTGAAACCAAAATGAGCACCGCTCCCTAGAGTCGGGAACAACTAGCACACATGTGTGAGGGGAACCTTTACCTTTACCATATGATGCCACAAGCAGGGTCAAATACATAGACACACATACACAAACACACCCTCTAAGCCATAATCCCTGAATTTTGAAATTTTGCACTTATTTTATGTTTAATTCCAAAGAGGACAAAGGAAGACCAGAAGCCACGCAACAGGAAGAATGAAAACTTTTAAGCTGGCTTTGCCCCGGTCCTTTCCTTGATGATGTGCTTGTTTTGGAAAAGGGGAACATTTAGGTTTCCATCCTTGTTTTTCTGACGATGGTGTGACAACGTAAAAATCTTCCTGAAAGGAAAGTTCCCTTTGTGTGGCGAGAGTGGGATGCACCTATTGGTCTCACATCATCAAAGAAACAGACATGTATCTATAATTTATGCTTTGCTTAAAGCTTGCAGTGATCTGATGTGGCTTTTTCAGACAACATCGTCTGTCTTGGCAAGGCCTGTCAGTCATCGGGGCTTGCTCAAATTGTAGACCATTAGTCAGAGAGACAGCAAAGTTTCTTTAATGATGCTTTTATATGTAGTGTGTTGGCAGTGAAACAGAGAAGGATTGACTTGATCAATGCATTAGTCTAATCATGGGGTTCCTGCTCTTAATTTCTTTTGTCGGTAATTTCCATACTCAAACAGCATTCAGGATACTTATAAAGGCACACTTAGAGTGCTGTTGATGAAGTCAGTCACCTATAAAGGATGGCTTAGATACGACACTGTAGGAAGCATAGAGCATAGGTGGGGAGTTTCGAGTTTCATAAAATTTGTATGCTGCCCACTCCCATTGGGACTCTGGGCGGCTCACAACAAGACAAAAGAAACATTTAAAATTTGAGAATAAAAAATACAATTAAAAGTCCACATCATCCATTCCATCTAAGCGGGGCTGGATATCAATCAACAGCCCCAGGCCTGCCGGAACAGCCAGGTCTTGACGGCTTTACGGAAGCCCAGGAGAGTGGTAAGGGTCTGGCTCTCTACGGGTAGATCGTTCCACAGGGCTGGTGCAGCAACAGAGAAGGCCCTCCCCCGGGGGGCCACCAGCCATCATTGTCCGGTTGATGGCACCCGGAGGAGGCTCAACCTGTGCGATCTTGTTGGTCGTTGGGAGGTAAGTGGCAGGAGGTGGTCTCTCAGGTAGCCAGGTCCTAAACCATGTAGGGCTTTAAAAGTAACGACTAGCACCTTGAAGCGCGTCTGGAGACCAATGGGGAGCCAGTGCAGCCCGTGGAGGATAAGTGTAACATGGGTGTATCTAGATACACCCCATATCGCTCGGGCGGCTGCATTCTGGACCAATTGTAGTCTTCGAACACTCTTCAGGGGCAGCCCCATGTAGAGCGCATTACAGTAATCCAGTCTTGAGACTGGATTGGGAGAGGGAAGAACAGTAAAATTTCTCTTTGAACTGCTTTTCCTAGTGGGAGAATTATGCAACCTTTGTCAGAAAGTGGAACTTTTCCAGTTCTATATATCACTCCTCTCTTTGACGCCAATTTGCCCACAAAATGTCTGAAAATGGAGAAGATTGGATGTAAGAGAAAGAATTGGCATAGAACCAATCCTACACTACCTACAAAAACAGCAAATACAGGTAGTCACCGACTTACGACCATGATTGAGCCCCAATTTTTGGTTGCTAAGTGAAGCATTTGTTAAGCGAACTTTAGCCCATTTTACAATCTTTCTGGCCACAGTGAATCACTGCAGTTGTCCAGTTAGTAACATGGTTCTTAAGTGAATCTGGTTTCCCAATTGATTTGGCTCGTGTCGCAAAAGGTGACCCAGAGTACACTCCAACCGTCACAAATATGAGTCAGTTGCCAAGCTTCAGTAATTTGATCACATGACTGTGGGGATATCGCAATGGTCGTTAAGTGTGAAAAATGATCATGAGTCACCTTTTTTGGTGCTGTTGCAACTTTGAATGGTCACTAAATGAACTTTTGTAAGTTGTGGATTACCTGTAAAGTGGTTTCATCATTTGGAGAGGATGCCTTGGGATTCCATGCCAAGGTGCACATAAAAGGGGGAGAAGATAAAAGAACACAAGGCAGACCCAAAAGAAGATGGAGAGAACATCACAGGCACTCCATAACAGCATCAAATAACAGTGGTTGAGGCCCCCCAGGAGAGCATCTCCCTCAACACCCAAAGCGGTTAAAAAAAGGGGGGAGATTATGGCAGATTGTTCCTCTTAAACCTCAGTTTTCCCATTCTCTGGGTGCAGAAGGTGGTGGAATACTATTTCCCTTTTTATTCTATTCTCCAAGCTTCTGACTTTCTAATTTCAGAAAGCCACCATAAGAGTTGAAAGTTTTTTTTAAAATCTAGAATAACATATTACCATGTTTCCCCGAAAATAAGACAGGGTCTTATTTTTATTATTATTATCTTATTATTAATGAGGTGCAGGAGGCAGTGAGTGGGGTCATCTCATGCCTGCTGCTGTGTTGCAATATTTTTGGGAAGGGCTTATTTTTTGGGGGGAGGGCTTATTTTAGCTCATGCACTCAAAAGCCCGATTGGGCTTATTATCTGGGGAGGTCTTATTTTTGGGAAAACAGGGTAGAATAATAGAATAAAAGAGTTGGAAGGGAGGTCTTCTAGTCCAACCCCCTGGCAGAAGACCCTGTACCATTCCAGACAAATGGCTTCCCAGTCTTTTCTTGAAACAACCTCCAGTGATGGCGCATCCACAACTTCTGGAGGGACATTGTTCCACTGATTAATTGTTCTAACTATGTATCCAGTATGTAAGCACTCCAGAAACTATGGTGCTACAATCCCATGAGGGGTAGGTGAAACTTGCACATACTCCCAAATTCTTTCCTAAAGAGCCAAGTTTCCATAGAGTGTTCCTCTGGAAGCGCCAAAGGTAGAGAAATACTTACTGTTGCAAACAAAGCATATCTCCAAAGTCCTCCTAGAAAACATTCCCTTAGAGGAGAAATCTTCAGTCTCATTGATTGGGCAGACTCAAACTAGAAAGGTATTCAGGCCCCAAATCATGAAGTATTTAAAGGGACAACCTTCACCTTGAATTGTTACTTCCTGTTTCCAGTAGGCTGTGGCAGACAACCCATCTTCTCCTGAAGTAAGAAAATTGATTTCCTGTTCTGAATGTCACTTCTTCCCCTCTACTTATTGTCAGCCCAGATTAAGACTGTAAAGGTAGCCAGCAGGATTCCATCACCCCTGGACACAATCTAGAATATTTAAGCACTGTAAATTAAGCGAGTATCAGGGCTGCCACATGAAGTTTACACGGCAGTCGTAAACACGAGCCATCCACAATGGATTGCCTTGCTCGTTTTGTGGAAAGTGTAATTAGAAATGTTGGCTTAAGAGTTGCTACTGTACCTTCTTAACTGGATTTGAGCACTCAAAATCAGTGAAAAAAGACCTTTGAATAGGCATGTGGAAGATTGCACTGTTTCATTAATTAGCCAATTAAAGCTGCATGTGCTTGAATGTGGATTTTTTTTAAAAAAAAAAATTATGTAGAAATAGAACCATACATCTTTTGTTTTTCAACAGTTGGGACACATTTATGCCAAAATAGGCACAATAAGGAAAGAAACTCTCTTTTGGAAGAGGTATTTTCTCCTGCGCGTGACCAAGGGGACAATTATTTTATTTAGACAGTATTCTTTACATTTTTTTTTGACATTTTATTAAGATTTATAGGCCGCCCTTCTCCCTGAGGGGACTCAGGGCGGCTTACAATCACAGGGAAAGGGGTGCAATACCAAAAGACAAACAGTGAGTGAGCAAAATAAAATAATAAAACACAACTTGCATTCAACAGTCAACACTCGGGCGGGTAAATTAAGAACCTATCCCCAGGCCTGCTGGGTACAAATTCATTTGGGGCTGATCCAGACCTAGGCATGCTTATGGAAGACATTTCCAATCAATGGGCTTCAGACAGTGGGGAATAAGTTAAACCACTGAATTTCATCAGATCTACTTCGACGAAGAAGAAATTTGGATAAGGGAGGCCTGTCCACATTCTGAAGTCTTTGTAATACTGTATTATTTAGGGAAGTGATGGCAAACATATGGCACGGCATGGCCAAAGTGGCATGCAAAGCCATGTCACCCAGCATGTGCGATCTTGCCTGTTTGTCCTCTGGGTTTCTGGTGCTCATGCCCGCTCAATGATCAGCTGTCCTTCATGCACGGGGCAGTGTCAAAAACTGGTGCCCACAGCCAATTGCTGTGTGCGCATGTGCACCAGAACTCATAAGCTCAGCTTTTCTGGAGTGCAATCCCTTTGCACGCGTGGCAGTACTGAAAACCAGCCTGCACATGCACACTGGCCAGCTGATTGTCGGGCGCATGAGCGCTAGAACCCAGAAATTCAGCTTTTCTGGAGCATGGCCTTAATGAACGTGTGCACACACACTGATTGAGGGCAATGTTTAAATTGATCAAATTAATTCAGTCATCTCTCCCAAATTTAGCTAAATATGCTAAAATATCTCTTTTTTTTAAAAAGAAAACCTAAGTAACAAAATTTGCTTTTTTATTACAGTTCTTGTAGTTTATTATTGGTTAGCTATTAGGCCATATCAAAATATAGGTAGCCCTTGACTTATGACTGGTCACTTAGCAACCCCTCCAAGTTATGACAAGCTTACCTTCAGGTTGCTTAGTTAGGTTGTTAGTTCAGTTAGTTAGTTTAGTTAGTTCAGGTTGCTTAATTCAAAGTTACGATATTTGAGGTCTGCCTGCAGTCACATACCTGAGCAACATGGGTGTGTTTGATTGTAGTGTCCCACAATCATGTGACTACATTTTTTTGACAGTTTTGCCAAAAACTGGCACTTTTGGTTTTTGGCAAAACTGTGCCCATAGCAAACTTTTTTTTTTTTTTTAAACAGAACTTTTTAATTTTTTTTCTTTAAAAAAAAAACACAAATATGTCATTTGTCAATCATTAAAACATTGAAGTACAATTTTTTTTTGTTGTGTGTACCCCTCCCTCCCTCCACCCCCCCACCCCCCCTCCTCCTTCCCCCCCCCCCCGGCTTCCCAGAACCCGTACCCGGTATGGATTTTTAACTAACACAGTCTAAAATCTATTGAGAAAAAAGAAATAAAGAAATTAATGACATTCTAGATTGACCTTAGCTTCTTCTTACTGAGCTAACTTTTAACAGTTTAAATCATTTCTGATCCCATAGCAAACTTTTTATTCACAAAAAAATGTTGCAAAATTACAGCTGTGATGGGTAAGGCTCCATTACAGTTCATATGTTGAGAATCACCTGAACAGACTATAAAATGTGGAACATTAAAAGGCCGTATGTAGCTTTATGACAATTCAATGCTATCAATGTTGATCAAGAGATTTATCTTCAAATTCCGGAAAAAAAGGTAAAATAGAAATGTAACATTTCCTTACCACAGAGTAAAATGCTCAAAAGAGGGAATACTACATGAAATAATAAGTTCCTTTAGCAATTAATCACACCTTTCACCTTTATGTGGAACTTGAGCTATATAGCAAATATTGTCCCATTACATTTTTGTTTTCTAAGTCTTTATGAATAAGTACCTTTTGCAAAAAGATACTGTAAGTATGCAGCTGGATTTCTGATTTTGACAAAAAATAGTATTACCTTACTTGATAAAAGACATAAGTTACTAAAATTATAAACGATGCCAATATTTCTTATTATTCTTTATCATCAGGAAATGGGGTTTACACAATAAAGTATTGTTTTTTTAAATACCTATAACCATTCTCTTCCTTTTATTAGCTTAGCAAATGTTTACAAGATGCACATTTTGTGCATCTGTTCCATTTTATTTCATTTTTTTAATCAAGACAAACAAAACAAAAACAAACAAAAGAATCACAAACATTATAAAAGTTATCAAATTATCCATAATTGTATTGATAGAGCTTTTCCAGGAAT
>NW_028261394.1:38508287-38628287 GCF_051295495.1 Thamnophis sirtalis | reverse complement strand
GCAAGGGGGTCATCGTCTTCCATAGCATGTTATTTTTGGTTTTTAGCACTTGGGTGGGGGGCGATCTGCTAACTACCTTTTGGATTACTAGGAGTTCAAAAGCTGTACAAGGCAAGTTAGCGACCATCTATAAATAATTGACTGCTATTTCCCCCCCCCCAAAAAAAGTTTTTAATCTCTTGAACACAACAGGGAGTAGGAAGCAAATGAATGTTTTATACAAAAAGGAACTTAAAATTAAGCATGACCTGCCTGCTTGAGTTTGACTTCATTTACAAGTTGAACATTTCTTAGAAAATACTCGGTCCCTGGGCACAAAAAATCAAAGGGGAAATTCACTTCACAGTCACATATATTCCAGCCTTCTCCAACCCATTGGCCTTTGAGTAATAAATGGCATAGATTCACCTAAACTGGAACACAATTGATTCTTCCACTTTACCTAATCTCCTTTATCTTTGTTCTTCCTTATCACTCTCAAATACTTCCCAATTTTGTGATATATCTGTCAAAGACATCATAAGGCTTTCATATACACATGAACGCACACACATAAATGTAATTCAAGAGTTGTTAAAAATTTTTATGGTGCTGGCTAATGCTTTTTCTGGCGCATCCTTTTTGTTGAGAGTATATTCCTAGTGTTGGGTAGGCAATATATATCTATATACAATAACAAAGGGTGGTTGTTGCTTTAAATGAGTGGATGTACTTAACAACTGTAAGTAACTTTACAATAAGAAGGAGTCAAAATAGCCCACTCTCTCTCTCTGCTTGTCCTATGCTTGATGACTTGATGACTGGAATGGGAACTGCGACTGTAAGCTATTGTTTGTTCTTTGAATTGTGTTTGGACTAATATCTCCTATCTACTATCACTGCTTGTGAAGCAATTATCAGTAGTAAAGCTACTCGTTTTTACTAGCAGTGTCTGAAACTCTATTTGTGTGTTTCTACTAGCAACATTCTTTCTCTCTAGTTGCACATTCCGTTGCACTACTTTCTGTCTCCCAACGGAGATACCCCTAACACTTTTGCTAGGTGCAATTCACATATCATTCATCCACTTTGCATAAGTTTAAAATCCTCATCGGGGGAATATTCATTGACATTCCATACACTTCATACACTGGAACAGGTTACAGGTAGTCCTCGACGTACGACTACAATTGAGCCCAACATTTCTGTTGCTAAGCGAGACGGTTGTTGAGTGAGTTTCATCCCACTGTACGAACTTTCTTGCCAAAGTTGTTAAATGAATCCCTGCAGTTGTTAAGTTAGTAATGTGGTCCGTTAAGCGAATCTGGCTTCCACATTGACTTGTCAGAATGTCTCAAAAGAGAATCACATGACCCCAGGACACTGCAACCGTCATAAATATAAGTGAATTGCCAACATCCTAAGGTTGACCATGGGGATGCTGCAATGGACATAAGCGTGAAAAAGGATAAGTCATTTTTTCCTGTGCTGTTGTGACTTTAAATGGTCACTAAACACACTGTTGTAAGTGGAGGATTACCTGTATTACAGTACATGAAGTCCTTGATTTATTAACACAACAATGCCCAGAATTTCCTTGTAAGTTGGTACAGACATAAAGCAATGACCAGACCTGAGTTTTACAACCATTTTTATCACAGCCATTAAGCAAATCGTCCCAGTTTGCCACTGTCTGTTTCCTAGGGTTGACAGAGAGTGACTGGCTCAAGGTCACCCAACCATCTTTGGGATTAAGTCACGACTAGAATTCATGGACTCCTGGTTTCTAGCCAGATGCTCTAACCCGGGGGTCAGCCACCTGTGGCTCTGGAGCTGCATGTGGCTCTTTCATCCCTCTGCTGCAGCTTCCTGTTGTTGGTTGGGTCCATAGGGCTTTCGGGTTAAGGAAAAAGAATGCCGTGCTAGGAGGAGACTCTATGGTGGGGGAACCGGACTTCTGGTTGGCTTCAGCCGAGGTGGCGCAGTGGTTAAATGCAGCACTGCAGGCTACTTCAGCTGACTGCAGTTCTGCAGTTCGGCGGTTCAAATCTCACCGGCTCAGGGTTGACTCAGCCTTCCATCCTTCCGAGGTGGGTAAAATGAGGACCCGGATTGTTGTTGGGGGAAATATACTGACTCTGTAAACCGCTTAGAGAGGGCTGAAAGCCCTATGAAGCGGTATATAAGTCTAACTGCTATTGCTATTGCTATTGCTATTCAGAATTGAACAGGGGGCTTCCAGTTAGGACCTTTGTAGCTCTTTGAGTGTTTAAGGTTGCCGACCCCTGCTCTAACCACTACACCAAACTTTCCCATTTTTTTTTCTGAGGAAACACACACAAACTTTCATAAAACTCATAAAATGCAGAACAACGAACACCTCATTGTCATAGAAACTGCCCCAGTCAAAATGTACTTCTGTCAGGCCTGCAGCGGTTCCTTTAAGAATCTTTGGCCTGCCACACTCTCATTAAGGGGGTGGGGGTGGGGAACTAGCAAGGGGTAGAATGTGTTGTTTTCAAAACAAAAAAATTCCTTCCTAGAAGCTCAAGGTCATCTTTTGTCTCCCAAACCTTTGCACCTGACCGGAAGCAGTTGGGCGTAGGTGCTAGCGTGGAAGAAGAAGATTGGACCATGTGATGGATTGTGGGTGTGGGGACAAGATCATGAACATTTAACTGGGTGGGATCCTGATGTAACTTCCAGAATTGGGATTCCATAGCACGATGCCAACATGCCTGTCTTATTAAATTGGAATTTTAAGGATAGTTTTGCCTTTAACTCTGATTTAATTCCGCATGGTATTTGGAATGCTGACATGCCCTTGTTTGCTTCTGTTATAACAGTTAAAGGGATACTCCAACGTCAATCACTGGTGTATCTATCTAGATGAATTCAGACAAGCCCTTTTCCAGTAGTTAACTGTCTCAGCTTCACACCTTCAAACTCTAATAATGCACTTAAATGGTCTGCAAATCATGGGTGGTGTTTCACTTGTTCAAACAACACCAAATCCTTTGCATGTGAATGCACACATACACGAGTGGATATATAAGTGCATCCGTGCACATGTATAACTGTGGGGCCTTTTCAGGAAATTCTGCTGCTGGCTTTTGGTTCTTTTTCATTGTTAATAATACAGTTCAAATTCCACAGTTGCAATTGTTTTCTGAGCAAACTGGTGGGGCATTCATTCATTATACTAATAAAACACAGCAAAATGAGTCTCTGAACCTGGAGGGTATTGTTACTTTTCAGACAGGTGTAGTGATAGACACGCATTTCCTATCTCTTAACCGTACCACAGATGCTATCGTTGGAGACAAAAGAGAACAGAATGGATGACAATTGTTCTGTCGTCAGAGAGATTTGTAGCTTGCTGTTAAATGCACTTTTCCAGAAACAGACCGTCTTGTTCTAAGGCAATGCAAAAAGAGCTGCGTTTTCTTTGGAAGTTCTTTCTGAATGAATGTTGCCTTTGCTTTTCTTTCTGTTAAAATTGCTGGAGTTTCATTTGGTGCAATTTTGTTATGGCAATACCAGATTTAGTTGAAGAATCTTAAAAAAAAAAAGCTTCCCAGAGGGTCAGGAGTGGAGTTCACTTACTTTTGACATCGGACTGTCATTAAACAAAATGTTCTAACTTGAGGATTTCCTGTAGTGTAAAAGCACTGCAAATAATGACTAAAAATAGCACTGAAGGTGTTCCAAAATCTATCTAAAAGGAGCTTACAAAGGCTTTGTAAATCTTTTCCTTGCAAATTCAACGGGAAAATTTCTAATAAAAACATCCTCCTGTTGCACTTCATTAAAGACAGACAAAATACACAGAAAGTTGCTTTCCACAATCCTCCAACATAGCTATTCAATGCCTGAAAAGGACTCTATACACTGTTCTTCTACCATAGAAGGCAATCCAGTCCCCATAGGTATCTTCCTTCGATTAAACGGATGATAGTCAGAAATTTAGCAGAAATTGAAGCATCTCTAGTGGCTGAATATCCACGTAGGAAGTTACTGATGAACAAATTTGCACCATATGGAAAGCATGGCACATGCCTATAATTGCACCAGTGGTGAGTTTCAAAAATTGTTCGAACCTACTCTGTGGGTGTGGTCTCCTTTGTGGGAGTGGCTTACTGCCCATGTGACCGGATGGGAGTGGCTTGCCGCCCACGTGACCGGATATGAAGATGCTGATGACTCTTGTCAGAACCACCTTAAATTACCTCACACACAGCACTGGCATGCATAAGAATATGATGTAAACTTGTTTTTTAAAAGGCATCTTTGGTTTGCGTTAAAACAACTTCAACACACGCAATGTTCTGATTGCACCACAAACACAGTAGTCATCCTTACCTTTCACAGAGGCACTGAGTTTTATAAATATGAGCATGACAGTGTAGAATAATCATATCCAAGGACCAGTGGTGGGTTTCAAAAATTTTGGAACCTCTTCTGTAGGTGTGGCCTGCTTTCCGGGTCCACTGGTGGAACCTCTTCTAACCGGTTCGGTAGATTTGACAAACCAGTTCTACCAAATAGGTATGAACTGGTAGGAACCCACCTCTGAATTGCACCCTCTGAAGACAATCTCAGTCTTGGAATTGTCTGATATGAGACTACATAAAAGTCAGGTTTTTATATCACCAGAATAGATAAAACAGCAGAAAGCACATTTAAGATGGGACTTACTGTGCTTTCTTTCTTTGGGAGTGAATAGGAGTTACTACATATTCCTGGAGTGGGAGAGAGAAAGTTTACCAAAACTATTTGTGTAAAATCCCAGGCTCTTACAAGAGTCACTTAGACATACAGTAAGAATTATGCAGTTTTCCTTGGAGGTCGCTCCATCAGTCAGTTTTAATTAGAGAGAGGTAGGGATGGAATCATCCATACTGGGCCATCCTCTATGTTGGAGTTTGTATATGCTAACTCAGTCCAGTTACATATGGATTTGACAACAAACAGCATAGATCCAATGATGGAAAATGTTTGGGTCTTGTTGTGGCACGGCAGGAGCCGTTGGGGCTGCCGCCAGACTCTGACAGCGAGGGGACTTATGAGTCGGCTTTGGAGGAGGTGGAGGACCCTGGACAGGGTGTCGACTCCGAGCAGGGCGAGGAGAGACTGATTGGCCACCAGGTGGCGGTGGAGCCTTGGATCAGAGGGAGTGTTCAGGGAAACACTCGTGAGTTGTTGCCGGATGCACCCCATCGAAGGGTTACTCAACGGAAGGAACAACTGAGTATTTACAGGAGATGATTGTGAGCAGCTGTTGCTCATTGGGAACCTCTCCTGAGTATAAAGGGAACTCTGTGTGCCACGCCCTGGTGGCAGAAGTCAACGTTCTCGTTCTTGTTCTCGTTCTCATTCACAAACCGAGAGAACTTGGATAGGTGGCTTGATAAGAGAAGCCAGTTTCAGTGTTGTGTGAGTTATAGGACTTTTTGCCAGAGCTATTATCTTTGTTTATTTGGGCTTGCAGCCAACAAGAGCTTGGACTGATTAAAACATTCTTTTGTATGTCTGTTTGGCTTTCGTTCCTGGACGTAGAAGGCGGGGTCAGAACAGGTCTGCATTAATCTGGCAATAAATTCATCCACCTCATCTCATAATGCTACTAGCACACTTGGTTCAATCTGTACTGTATAGCCTGGGATGTAATCCTGGTTTGTATGAAAAGCAAGGACATCTCTGTTCCCATTGGGTTCCTTTCTTTTTCTCTCCTTCCGTCTTTTTCTCCTAATGTTTATTCTATTCTACCTACCTGATCTTATTTTGCCTGTAATATCTAACATTAAATTCACAAATTGGATGCACCAGTTCTTACAACATTTTGTTCCTTTGGATGAAATCCCACAAGTATTTCATTGATATTGCACTTTGTAATAAAGTGCTGCATGAAAAGACAGTATTGTTTGATGTAACAAACTGTTTCTCAACCTCAACAACTTTAAGATATGTGGACTTCAATTCCCAGCACTGAGAGATGTAGTACACAGTCACATAATATGTGTGGATGTATGCGTGTCTATACATCAGCATACACATTAAGATTCTCATGCATGTATTTTAATGCTGAGCATACAGACTATTGCATATTTCTGAAGCACAATTCACGAAGAGAATTGTGCTGTGGACATTCATACATTTACAATGAGTGAACTGTTTCATCCTCATGTTCAGATGGGGGAACATGGCAGAGCTGAAATCTGTTGCAATAATTTGCACTTCGGGCAAAATATAAGACAGGTGTCACTGACAATTTTCAAGAGAAGAATTCACCTGAGAAAGACAACTAGGTAGTTTGGCTCTTTAAAAATCAGCAGAGAACTCACATGATTCTAATTCCAAAAAAGTTTGAGACGTTCCAGAAATGCAGGAAAAAGAAAAGAAAGTTGCAATTGTTTTGTAAAAGGAAGGAAGGAAGGAAGGAAGGAAGGAAGGAAGGAAGGAAGGAAGGAAGGAAGGAAGGAAGGAAGGAAGGAAGGAAGGCATACATGGGAGAAATTAAGATTGATCTATCCATCCTACATATATAAGAACATCCATATTTAATGGTCCATCACAACTTTGAAATCTTGGGTTGAACTTTCATACTTTTGAATGTTCACGACACAATTTGCTGAGGCTGTGCAATATTGCCTTTTTATGTGATTTCTGCAACTTTTTCCAACAGTGCCCTTTCCTGCGTACCCTAAGGAATTCTTTGTTCAGCTGACCTTCTATGCCACTTCTTCATATTATTCATGAATTGCTGTTGGATCTGTTTGGTATAACTCTTAGATAGGGTAGACAGGAAATATCGGCTGAGTGGAACTTTGCTAAGAACCTTGGTTAACTTATTTTCAGACCGTATTAGCATCACCTGTGTTTTTCAAAAACCCCATTCTCCCTCTTTGTTTCTGCACTAATCTGCTGGGTTATTGAAAATACTAATAAGATTCTGAAAATAGGCAAACTGTTCTATGTGGAATGCAAACTGTGTTTTGTAATATATAACTTCTATTGGAAAACACATATTGTCAGAATGTTAAACCAGTTAACAAAGTTGGAAAAACCTAGTAACTTGATTTTGCATTTAATAACCGCAGCTAGACTGTTGGTGGCGCAATACTGGAAGAAGGAAGACCTGCCAACTATTCAAGAATGGACACTGAAAGTAACAAACCTAGCTGAGATGGCTAAAATATCTGCATATCTCAAGGACCATTCAAACGAGAGATATAAACTGGAGTGGAGAAGATGGATTGACTATACTCAAAATAAATATGGGTCTAAGAAATTTCAGATAGCTTATGACTAAAAAAACTAGGAATGATATAAGTTGTTCAGAGCAAGCTTAGCAAGGAGGAGTTAAAGCTCAAATGAAAGATGTTATTAACTTTTTTTAAGTTTATTTTAGAATGTTTTTGTTAAAGATTTATACCCTGTATTGGTTCTGAGAAGCCGGGGGGGGGGGGAAGTTGGGGGGGATTTGAGGGGGTGGGGTGGGGGGAGGGAAGTAAATTTTTGTAAAAGTTTGCTTTTCAAAATTTTCAATAAAAAAGAAAGAAAATAATAATAAGATTCTGAAAATAGTCAAACTGTTCTATGTGGAATGCAAACTGTGTTTTGTAATATATAACTTCTATTGGAAAACACACATTGTCAGAATGTTAATCCAGTTAACAAAGTTGGAAAAACCTTGGAGGTCTTCTAGTCCAACCCAGTGCTTAAGCAGGAAACCTTATATCATTTCAGACAAATGATTGTCGAACCTCTACTTAAAAGTTGGAGAAGTATAAGCTGTATCTGTTCACAACAAAATGTGATTCAAGTCAATTTCTCAGGCATTGTGAGTATTTTCATAATAAAAAACCCTCTATTAAATGGACATCAGAAAATGGAGAAATTAAGAGTAATTAATTGATGGAACAGCTAGCTTGCTGGAGTTGAGTATGCTCCATCACTGGAGGTTTCCAGAAAAGATTGGACATTCATTTGTCTAGAATGGTATCAAGACTCCTGCCTTAAGTAGGGGTTGGACAAGAAGACCTGCAAAGTCCCACAATTCTAAGATTCATTATATTTATATTTCTTTGAATAGAATCAAACTTTTCCAAGTGATTTGCAAACAAAGTTATATCCATAGAGGCATCCCCCCTGGCCCCCACCCAATTTTTTTTATAGTACGGTAATGAATTCGTGTTCCTCCTCAACATTATAACAGATTTATTTCACTGGGGTTCAGGGTGAGCAAGAATGAAATAGAACACTTACTTTAAACGATGAAATTTTAATCTGAATATGAAATAAAATGATGATAGAACCTTGCAACTTTATCAAACATAAATAATTTGAATATGAAAGAGATCAAGTTTAACACATGGTTAGCAGTGAAAGGATACATCTGCTTAGTTCTGTACGATTCCTAAAAACCTGGATTTAATTTTGAGACATCCCACTTCCATTTTCATTCTACATTTATTTTGGATCAGTGTTTGCTCTTTATAGTAGCAACTATAGAAAATCCAGACTTCCTGCAGTGAAAGAGACTTTAATAGCAATAGCAATAGCAGTTAGACTTATACACTGCTTCATAGGGCTTTCAGCCCTCTCTAAGTGGTTTACAGAGTCAGCATATTGCCCCCACAGTCTGATCCTCATTTCACCCACCTCGGAAGGATGGAAGGCTGAGTCAACCTTGAGCTGGTGAGATTTGAACAGCCGAAGTGCTGAACTGCAGCTGAAGTAGCCTGCAGTTTTGCATTTAACCACTGCGCCACCTCGGCTCTTAGACAGAACCCTAGCTATAAGCATCCAAAGCATAAGCACATGGAAAACCTGTACCCCTATCATAATTTACTATGGACTTTGCCTAGGCCAATGTTCTCAAACTTAGCAACTTTAAGATTTGGGGACTTCAGCTCCCAGAATTTCCCAGTCAGCATGGCCAGCCAGAATTCCGAGAGTTGAAGTCCACTCATCGTAAAGTTCCCAAATTGAGAAACTTTGATTTCTCTGCACAAGACCACAACCCTTGTTTGTAACATCCATCCTCAGATTTGCTCATGATTTCTTGTGGGTTGCCATGATCTATAGTTTGGAAGAAGAGCCTAATGCTGGGAAAGATTAAGGGCAAAAGAAGAAGGGGATAACAGAATGAAGTGGATGGATGGAGTCACTGAAGCAGTCGGCGTGAGCTTAAATAGACTCCAGAGGGATGGTAGAGGAGGGGAAGGCCTGGAGGAACATTGTCCATGGGGTTGCGATGGGTCGGACACAATTTTGCATCTAACAACAATAGTTTGGAAAAGCCTGCTGGATGGTGTTCCTTTTTCCCATTTCCCCTGTCTTGCACCCTGTTAGTGGAATGCTAAATTGAACTGGATTCCACTGGAGGCTATAGGCAAATATCTGGGCAAACTTTATCTATGCTCGGTGTTAGCCAGTAAACCAATGAGTAAATTCCAAACCAAAGAAAAAAATTAAGGTTCAGGATTCAATCTGATCTAATCACAAATCCTTTTGTTTGGCTGCTGGACAACCCAGACTGCTAAAGTACACGGGCTGTTAGGCAAATCCATCAGGACTCTTATGATTTTATGTTCTAATCTCAACCAGAAACGAGTTGCATGAATAATCCAGGAACAGGGAGAAACTTGGGAGCTTAGATCAAGTGTTGTTCCAACATCTAGTAAGCCTATGCTGGAAGAAGACGTTAAGCCCAGAAGAGCACATGACAGTAGTTTTGTGCTGAGGAAGAGAGAGAGAGAGAGAGAATGTCTAAATAAATCCAATTTACATGTTCAGGGAAGGGATTGCAGTTGTAATGAAATCTGATCTCTCGATTGATATAGGATAGTCATGGCTTTTAATAGATTATTCTAGTGTCCATATAGATATTTACTGAGACATTGATTTCCTACTTTTTAGGTCCCAGAGCTCCTTCCCTTTCCTTAATGCTGATGGGCAGGGGAGAAACCCACTTTCACTGCCAGACTTGACACAGAAAATAAACCTATGGCAGGGAACAATGGATATCATATCCAAATTCTCCTATACATATAAAGAAGAGGAGATGGAAGGAAGGAGAGAGAGAGAGAGAGAGAGAGAGAGAGAGAGAGAGACAGACAGACAGACAGACAGACAGACAGACAGACAGAATAGATTGAGAGAGAAATTCCAAGGGTGCTTTTCCAAAAGGCAACTTGATTTTTTTTTTGTTTCTCCCTTAAAAACATTTTGCTTCTCCTCCAAGATGCTTCTTCAGTTCTAACTGAATGATGGGGAAGAGAAGAGAAGCATCTTCAAAGGAAAAAAAAAGCAAGAAAGCCCATTTGCCTTTTGGAAAAGCACCTTTGGGACAACCATGAGTTTTGGTTTTGTCTGTTTGGAAAAATATTGCAGCGTCCCTCCATTTGCATCTTTTTCTGTTCACTGGTGCAACGTTTTTCTTCCTGCCTGAAGCAGAAACACAAACCCCACATCTACTTTACCTAATGTTCTTAGGGAAACGCCAGTAACGCAGCCATGTTCCCAGGGAAGTGTGTGCATAAAGTAACAGGCCCAGCTGTGATTACAATATTGCATGCGCCATCTTGCCTTTTTTGCCCTCGTTCTGCAGATACCTCTGTAGGTATACCTGAAATTAATTGCAAGACGGATGGATGGATGGATGGATGGATGGAAGGAAGGAAGGAAGGAAGGAAGGAAGGAAGGAGAGAGGAGGATAGAGAAGTGGGAGGGAAGAGGGAGGGAGGAAAGAAAGAAGGAAAAAGTGAGGGAGAGAACAGAGAGAAGATAGAGAGGAGGGAGAGAACGAGAAAGAAAGAAAGGGAGGGAGAGGGCAAGAGAGAGGGAGACATAGACAGAAACAGAGAGACAGAGAGAGAGAGAGAGAGAGAGAGAGAGAGAGAAGATAGAAATAGAGAGAGAGTGATCCGTAAAGATCAAAATATCCATATGTCTGTGGAAAATTTGGCAGGATCCCTTTTTTCACTGAGCATCTTTCCCACTGTACCTTGACCGCAGGCCGTATCATTGAGAGCTGAGAACTGCAGAGTTCATTCTCAGCAGATAGCATGGGGAACAAAAGAGAAGCAGGAGAACAAGAAAAAAGTGTTGAGTCGTGTGGAAAGTGGAGACTGTCAGGCACTTGGAGAACTCATTTGAAAAGTAGACGCTCTCCACTATAGACAACCACCCTCTATACATGCAAGTCAGGGAAGGCAACAGATGGAACCTACCTAGTGATACTAAATTAGTGTGGTTTTCTCTATTTCCTCTATAAAGATATAAAAAACTCTACAATACATTACAAGAAAAAAAGTCTGAATAGTGGACATTGCAGTACCTGGAGACAGCAATATCGAGAACTGGGGAAAAATCACAAAGGACAAAGACCAGCAAAGAGAAATGGAACAACTCTACAAAAGAAAGCCAAAATAATAGGTGCCTTGGAGCACATCTGGAGCACCACTTGGGCATTGACAAAATCGCTACCAGTCAATTGCAATAGACAGCTCTACATGGAACAGCTTACATCCTGTGAAAATGCCTTTAATATTGTCAATCAACACCTGCCTATTCCAGATGTTGGGAGGATTTAACAGATGCATAAAAAAGCCAAATCCAGCCTAAAACTGTGCAACCAACCAAGGTCAAGATCACTTTTTTTAAAAAAATGAAACAAATGTACTCAAAAACAGAGAAGGTAAGGTTCTCCTCACACATTTGTGTGAGTCATTCCCAACTCTAGGGGGCGGTGCTAATCTCTGTTTCAAAGCCAAAGAGCCAGCACTGTCTGAAGACATCTCCATGGTCATGTGGCCGGCATGACTAAACACTGAAGGCGCATGGAACACTGTTACCTTCCCACCAAAGGTGGTTCCTATTTTTCTACTTGCATTTTTAGTTTCAGTTTCCGAACTGCCAGGTTGGCAGAAGCTGGGACAAGTAACAGGAGCTCACTCCATTATGTGGCACTAGGGATTTGAACCGCCCAATTGCCAACCTGCCTAATCGACAAGCTCAGCATCTTAGCCACTGAGCCACCAGGTCCCTTTCAAAAACAGGTAGAAAGGCTCAAAAGACCAAATGTAGAACTCAGGAGAAGTTTCCTGACAGAACAATCAATCATTAAATGACTTACTTTCAGAAGCTGTAGATGCCTCCAACACTGGAGACCATTTGTTGGAAATGGTACAGGGTTTCCTGTTTGAGCAGGGGGTTAGACTAGAAGACCTCCAAGTTCTCTTCCACCTCTGTTATTCTGTTAAAATTCTGGCCTTTCTCTCATGGTCTCAAAGCCAAGTTCCTGAGGAAGAAAAATAAAAATTCTGGCTTTAATAGACTGCTCCTCTGTCAGGCAACAACGTATGCTAAAAGACCGAAGACCATTTTTTAAACATTTGTTATTGTTGTTAGTTGTGAAGTTATGTCCAACTCATTGCAACCCCAAGGACAACATTCCTCCAGGCCTGTCCTCTACCATCCTCTGGAGGCCATTTAAACTCACGCTGACTGCTTCAGTGACTCCATCCAGCCACCTCTTTCTCTGTCGTCCCCTTCTTCTTTTGCTCTCAATTGTTCCCAACATTAGGCTTATGGTTTATGGTTTTATGGTTTTATTTGTATTTGTAGGCCGCCCTTTTCCCTGAGGGGACTCAGGGCGGCTCACAGAAAACCAAGGGAGGGGGGGAATACGACATTGAGATTACAACACATAATAAAATAGCAAACAACATGCATACTACATTCGGGCGGGGTAACAGTCCTTATCCCCAGGCCTGACGGGCGAGCCAGTTCTTCAAGGCTATGCGGAAGGCCTGGACGGTGGAGAGAGTACGGATCTCTACGGGGAGCTCGTTCCAAAGGGTCGGGGCCACTGCTGAGAAGGCCCTCCTCCTTGTGGTTCTTCTCAAGTGAGTCCTTCCTTCTCATAAGGTGGCCAAAGTATTTGAGCTTCATCTTCAGGATCTGGCCTTCTAAAGAGCAGTCAGGGTTGATCTCCTCTAGGACTGACCAGTTTGATCGCCTTGCAATCCAAGGAAGTCTTCTCCAGCATCACAGTTCAAATGCCTCAATTCTTTGGCGCTCAGCCTTTCTTATGGTCCAACCTTCACAGCCATACATTTCAACTGGGGAAACCATAGCCTTGACTAGACACACTCGTGTTGGCAGGGTGATGTCTCTGCTTTTTAATATGCTGTCTAGATTTGCAGTTGGGGTTGATTTCCTCTAGGACTGACTGACTGACTGACTCCTCTAGGACTTGACACCTTGCAGTTCAAGGGACTCACAGGATTTTAAACATTAAAAAAAAAAATGATCCCAGATCCTTTAATCTGATGTGGGCAAAGGAACTGAAGTTCTGCTCAATTAACATTCCCCAGAGTAGAGTCCATTTAGAAATCCCCTGGCCTAAGAGGTTAAATGCTTATTAAACCACTGTCTTTGTGGCAAAGAGTTCCCTGTATAAGTTGACCTGTCAGGCAAAATTGCCAATTTATAGAAATATTCCTTGTTTAGAAAACAAGATTATCCAAAGACTATCATTATTAGGGGCATCAGTAGGCATAAGCCTATATTAGTGCAGAAGCTCTAGATACATTCGTCAAACCCAGTTTTCTTTCTTTCATTCATTCATTCTTTCTCCCCCTCCCTTCCCTTCTTTCCTCTTTGCCTTTCTGTCCGAATACTTTTAAGTTCAGGGACAGAGAACATGTCTTCATTAGAAACATTAACATTCACAGCCTGTAGTAAATTTTGACAGTGAAAAGGTCTCTGTAACCTTTAGTTGTGCAGAAATTTACTTCCCAAGAAAATTACAGCTGGCACTGTCTTAATTAATGCTAGCTTTCTTTTCTGGAAATTGTGGGCTTGTCAGTTAAAAAAAAAAAGACAGGAAAAAGAAGAGAGTGAAAAAACCCCACATTTAAAAAAGTGGACACAGAAAGCAGCTATGAATAAAGGAGGAGGGAGAAAAATCATAATATTGCTCTGTTTGGGTTTCTGCATGTCTTGTTTGTTTGACAGCAAGGACAGGAAAGCACCACTTGGATTTTTGCCACCTGAAACAATGTCTCTATACTCTTAAGAATCCCATTTGCATCCTCCTTGTTTAAAACATTGTTTTGTAGTTGCAAAGTGGGTATTATTCCCCTCCCCTTCTACCCACCCCCCCACTCTGTTATCCTTTTCTGGTAATCTGTTTTCAAACCGATAAGTGAAATAAAATCTACAATTACAGGAGGGGAACACAAGGAAAAAAAATGGATGTTTGGTTTTGCCTGTTTTGAAAAATATCGCAGCGTCCCTCCATTTGCATTTTTTGTTCACTGGTACAACTTTTTTATTCCTGCCTGAAGCAGAAAAACACACACACACACACACACACACACACCTACTTTATCTAGTGTTATCATATTGCTTAAGGAAACGCCAGTAATACAGCCATGTTCCCAGGGAAGTGTGTGCATAAAGTAACAGGCCCAGCTGTGATTGCACTATTGCAGGTGCCATCTTGCCTTTTTTGCCCTCATTCTACAGACATTCCTGTAGGTATACCTGGAACTAATTGCAAGAAGGAAGGAAGGAAGGAAGGAAGGAAGGAAGGAAGGAAGGAAGGAAGGAAGGAAGGAAGGAAGGAAGGAAGGAAGGGGATAGAGAAGAAGGAGGGAAAAGGGAGAGTGGGAGGAAAGAAAGAAGGAAAAGGTGAGGGAGGGAGGGAATAGAGAGATGACAGAGAGGAGGGAGGGAGACAAAGAAAGAAAGAAAGAAAGAAAGAAAGAAAGAAAGAGTGAATGACAGACAGACAGAGAGATGTAGACAAGCTATAGAGTAATAGGAATTGATCTCACTTGATTTGTGCCTAACCTGTTTTTTTTTCTTCTGCAGTTGTTATGAATTTTATATTATAAAGTCCAAGAATAAGTCGCACTTATACTAAACAGGAAGAAGTCACTCTGGAAACCCTTTTTAGCTAAAGAGTGAGATTAAATGCCCCGAATAAATAAAAACCAACGTATCTGCATGGGAAATTTCTAAATATACCCCCAGTGACCATAAGTAACCTTTTTCCATTGGATAACAATGTTCAGTACCTCTTCAGCTGCTTTTTGTAAGTAGCATTTTAAATCAAGGCGTGATGCCCCCATGCTTTATTCATAGCTGAGAACGGAGGAGGAAGTCCAGTGGTTTTGCTTTTCCATCCCACTTCTAGTTTCCTATAAAACACGTCCTCGAAAAGTCCTAAAAGATAGGAAATAAGTTCTTAGAACGAAGCAAGGGTTAAATATTACAGTCTGCTCATCTGCACCCTCGTAGGACAGATATGCCTTTAATGGTTCCATCTTTTTTCCCTCTTTCCTTTCCTTTTTAACTAGCATGTTGGACTAGGCAATAAAATTTAACCAATAATGAAATATTCATCAGGACCACCACGCTAATCGGAAAGTGTTACATTCAAAGGGCACACACACACACACACACACTTAAGCAAATGTTGTATGGGCTGCAAATCCCAGCATTTCTATCTTTTGATCTGGAGCAGAAGGCAACAGCAAACAATGGCTTTAATATCTAAAGAGGGCTGTTGGAGCAAGGGGGCATCGGGCAACACTGTGATTGAAGCCACAACCCTTGGTTACGTGGGCCAAAAAGAATGGTCCAAAGGTGCCACACTAAAACAAGGAGCTTTGCATCTCTGTCGTCAAGTCTTGATATATGTCGGAAAGAAGGGAGATAAATTTACTAAGTTAAACGAAGGGGAGACAATTTGGTCTGGTGGCTAAGGCACCAGGCTAGAAACAAATAGTCTGTGACTTCTAGTTCTGCCTTAGGCACAAAAGGCATTCTTTCTTGCCTGCTGTCGGTGTTTGGATGCCCCACCTCAGTAGTGGGTTCTGGATCCCGTTCCAACCGATACAGTTGGAACGGGCCCGGCGGCATCCACATTGACGTGCGAACCATGCACGCAAACGGACACAGCGCGTGCATGTGTCTTAGCACCTCCGTGAGCCTCCGTGACACTCCAGCTGCTCAGCGGAGTGTTGCACAGGCACTGTATGCGCCGTGCACCTGCGTGGAAGCATTGAAGACTTAAAAAACCGGTAAGGAGCTCGGAAGGGCGGGTGGCCCCCTCCAGAGCACCATACCAGAATGGGATCCGGTGCTCCAGGCAGGCTCCGGTACACCCGTACCAGGGAGTACCGTCTGCAACCCACTACTGACCCACGTCCTTCCAGCCAGCTGGTTTTCGGGTCTCTGCTGCGCATGGGACATGTCCGTTTATGTGTGCATTCATGCATCTTTCTGTTAGGGCATAAGTGCATATGCAGTTTGTGCACTCGGGGTTTCACCATCACTGTCTTATAGGAAACAGGTGCATTTAGTAAAGAGCGTTCCTGAGGATATATTATGGTATCTTCTCTTCCTAGTTTAGCCACTTTTAACATGGGACCCTCCATTTGCTACCAGATAATATACAAATATATTTTACAGTTTCTTTTCCACCACCCCCTCTCTCTCTCGCCTAATGGTTATCATGGCATTTCATTTGTCTTGCCCTTCTAATAATGGTAACAGGGCAGCTTTCTTTGTTTTTTATAACTGTTCTGAGTAAGTCTGACATTCACTTCAGAGGAACTAATGTCAGCCAAAAATCCATAATACTCTTGAGAATGTAGTAAGACCCTTTCCATCTATTTTTAGATTTCTGAAGAACAAAGCCTTTTTCCTTCCCCATCACATCTACATTCTCCTTTTTTTTTTTTGCAACATTTTAAGATATTAAAGGTTCCAACGACGGCTAACACTTTGCTAGAGAGGAAAGTCAACAGCGTGCGCAACCTTCATATAAAATGCAGGAAAATATTATTTTCATTAGAAAAGCCCCCGCTAGAACTGTAACTAATGAGTATTCCAATAGGAATACAATCGTGTAACTTTGGGAGGCTTGCACAGTAAATTACACCTTACTTCATGATTTACTCCATTGCATTTAATTCGCTCAGGATTGTGAGTTAATGCAAATATTGAACTCATTCGTTACTTCTCTGTAAGTCTTATCCGTAGTAATGTACACTTTCAAATAACACATATTTAAAGGAATTTTGCATCTGAGATGCCACAATTATGTATTTGTGGGGAGTGGGGTAATTCAATTCTGAAAACTTTCCCAGTTCCTTTTTTTAAAACTGGATTTCCTGAATATCTTCTTTTTCACATTGTGGGAAGTTATCATCCAGCCCTCTCCCAGAAAAATGAAATATCCTAGGAAATATTGAAAAGGCAGAATATTTCTCTGGATGTGAAAAGAAAGAAACATGTTTTAAAAGACAGAATAGTTGCCTGTAGCTTCCTGCCCATCCCCACTGTTAATGGGTGATTAAGACGGCCAAGCTAGTCCACTTTACATAATAAAGACTTCACCAGCAGCTACAGGAAAGCATGATAATATTGGCCCTTTACTCAACTGACCACATGGCATCTGAGAACTCATCCATACCTGGATTCAAAACACAGCCTAGAGAGTAGCCCCTGCATGGCCCCATGGCAGTCTGACAACCAATCAGAATACATTTCTTACACAGGAACAGGAAACAGAGAGGTGGGACTGAACAGGTTATAAAAAGCCTAGCAAGCCCCTCCCTCAGCCTTTCTCTTCTTCTCCACCAACATTGAAGCATGTGATCACCTTTTTTGTTCAGGGCTCAAGCCATGTGGCCCTGTCCAACAATAAACCATCCATTCCAAGCAGCCTCCATGTCTCCAGTGTCTTTTTCTCCACTTGGAGCCGAACCCAGAAGGACATTTCTTTCATCAACACAAAGGAGAATTTGAAGAATGCCAAATTTAGCTCCTTAGACCAGCATATGGAACAACTTTGAATTGTCTACCTGATTTCCCCTTGCTGAAAAAACTCTGATGTGAGTTTTGCTTTGACTTTAGAAGAATAGAATAGAATAGAATAGAATAGAATAGAATAGAATAGAATAGAATAGAATAGAATAGAATAGAATAGAATAGAATAGAATAGAATAGAATAGAATTCTTTATTGGACAAGTGTGATTGGACACACAAGAAATTTGTCTTTGATGTATATGCTCTCAGTGTACATAAAGAAAAATAAAATAGAATACATTCATCAAGAATCATAAGATACAATCCTTAGTGATAGTCATAGGTTACTAATAAGAAATCAAATTATACTATGAAACAAATAAAACAATAAAACAAATAAAACAATAGTTTGACAGTGTTGAGGGAATTATTTGTTTAGCAGAGTGATGGTGTTGGGTGGGGGGGCTGTCCTTGTGTCTTGTTCTGGTGTGCAGTGCTCTATAGCATCCTTTTGAGGGTAGAAGTTGAAACAATATAAATTGTAAACATACAAGCAACGTGGTTATAGTCATAAGTGGGAAGAAATAGATACTAGGAAGGATGAGAAGAATAACAGTAGATATTTTGACAGTATTGTGGGGATTATTGGTTTAGCAAAGGGATGGCATTCGGGGAAAAAACTGTTCTTGTGTCTAGTTGTTCTGGTGTGCAGTGCTCTAAAGCATCGTTTTGAGGACAGAAGTTGAAACAATTTATGTCCAGGATGTGAAGGGTCTGTAGATATTTTCACAGCCCTCTTTTTGACTCATTACTTTTATGTACATTTGGAAGTAAAGTTTCTTATGTAGATTAATATGACCTGGGCTCAATGAGGAAACATTGTAGCTGCTAATCAATCAAAATGTATTTATGATCAAAGGCCAAACATGGCAATAAGGCTAGCAATACAATAGAATCACTATAAAAAGGAATTTTAAAAATTGCAAGAAAACCCTAGAATACTTAGCAGCTAACAATAACATGAAGGATGAACAAATCAGCTGTTGTTAAGAATTTTGCGTCTACATTCAACCTATTCACTGACAACTAAAATCTAAAATGGTTGAGTAGTACATATTTCCTATTTTTATAATTTAATCAATTTCAAAAATCCTCCGTGCAAATTACACTTTCCTTAAAAAGGAGAAAATAAATAAATAAAATAGCAACAGGTACTGAGTACTTGTTTCCACTTTAAGGTTTCCAACCTTAAATTAACTCCCTGCTTTAATTGTAGCCATGGACCCATTGGGGAGGATATATAAGCCTATAAACACTGAAGTAAAGGGAGATTTAGAAAGTCTTGTTTTTAAAAAAGCCACTCATTTTATGGGTCCTGTCTCTTTCCATACTTTAAAAATGTCCAGCTTTGCTTAGCTCATAAGAGACATTTTTCTTTATTAAGGTTCCCTACACTCATGTCTACTAACTCATTGGAAATGAGGATTAAATTCCCTAATTTTCAAGTTCAAGTTAATTGTTTTTAAGGGTCTCTGGATCAACACCAGATTCCTTTTGGGACTATTTGTAAATTTGCAACTTACTAAAATAAGAACCCTCCCTTACAGGCACTGATTAATCCACCCTGTAGAGAACCCTCAGTTTCACCAGCATTTAATTATTTATGGAGGACAATGTGTTTTTGTTGATGAGCAAAATGAAGTCCTCAGAGAGCAAAATCAATCTTATGTGGAGATCCTCCCCCCACCCCTCTAAATATTGATTTTAGCATACATTGACTATTTCTGGTTGTTAGCTATTTGGAATGACCACACAAAATGAGGAAGTTGTTAAGAGTTTAAGGTTTTGGTATTTATTGGCAAGCCCAGCACACATATGATTAATCACATATTTGCAAAGTGAGCTCCCTGGAAAATTGACTGCCACACAGGAAAAAAAAAGGAGAAGGAAAAGAGGGAAAAGCATATACACACAAATATACAACTCTCCCCTCCCCAAAGTTTTGTGTTATCAGCCTATGCAGAAATTTCGGACAAGTGGAATGCATCTTCCGCAAACCAATTTGCCTCGTTAAAAAGGGTTGCTTATATAGTAGTTAGCAGGAAAATGTAAGTAATTACACACCAAATCCATCTTAAACCATTTGTTATAGCCTTCTCCGCCCTCTCTTATTGGTTTTCCATCTTCATTATCTGGTACTTTGTTAGACCTAAACAAAAATCGCAGGCATGAGACCCACTAAGGAGCTTGGGCTGAAGATGGTGAAACAACATCTGGATTGGAGATGGGATAAAGACCTGGTAAAGAGATAACACTCCCCCACCTCACAAATATTCCTCAACAAACTACTTTCTAAAGTTAAGTATCCTTCTTCTCTTAACCCAAGGATGCCAAGGTTTATATCTGTAGCTCAAAGAGAGGTCAGTCGAGAGATAACAGGAGGATTTTCGGCTGATATGATTGGAGTTATTTATTACAGCAATATCCTGCCTTTTGTCTATGCAACTCAGATAGGTATACATGGTTCTTATCTCTGATTTTATTGTAACAACATCCTTCTGAAGGAGAGTGGGCAGAATAAGACTTCCAAGCACTTCTTATGACTCAGGATTTGAATTTTGGCCTTCTAAGTTCTCACCCAGGAATCCAAACACTAAACCACAGCTATCTCTCTTGAAAAGTATTTGATAAAATGGAAGAGTTCCATAGTTTGTTTCTTTCTTTCTTTCTTTCTTTCTTTCTTTCTTTCTTTCTTTCTTTCTTTCTTTCTTTCTCTTTCTTTCTTTCTTTCTTTCTTTCTTTCTTTCTTTCTCTTCCTTTTTTATAAAGCTCAGGCTGAAGGACCAGACTTGGTTAAAGGCCAAATCAACTTCAAATCTGTAACACAACCCTTCTTTGAAATGTTTATCTCTGTCTAATCTACTTTACGGGGAGGCTACAACAGGGGGGGAGAAAGGATGAAATATTGATACCACAGAACCAACAAACAAAAAGTGATGACGTTGATTAAATGGGTAATATTAAGGCTGTCACTCAGCTGAAGAAATCTTAGTTGAATAATTGATCATTACCATCAATTAATTGGTTCATTGATGAAATCTGCATAGATTTCTCATATAACTGAGAAAAGTAATCATTCTTTTTGAATGGGTTTCATAGGAGGACAGGGTGGTGCCTACACTCTGCAATGAGAAACACAAGATGGGAAGAATTGGTTGTACAAGCAAACATGATAGAACCTGCTTTCAGCCATTCCTGAAAAACCCAAGAATCAAGTGTCTATATCATATCAGTAGGTGGTCTCGCAGGTACCCTGGGCCTAAGCCATGGAGCGCTTTAAAGGTCATAATTAGTACCTTGAATCGCACCCGGAAGACAACCAGCAACCAGTGCAGGCCGCCTAAAAGGGGTGTAACATGGGAGCACCTAGGTGCCCCCATGATAACCCGTGCAGCTGAGGACAGGTGATGTTATTGTCCATGGGGGTCGCGAAGAGTCAGACAAGACTTAGTGACTGAACAAATGGAGAAAATGGGGCTATTTACCTACAATATTAGACTGCTACATCTAGCCAAAGAAAGTATGGTCAATGATTACTTCAGCTTCAATCACAATAATGCAATAATAATGCACAATAATGCAAGAGCACACAACAGATACAAACTCAATGTAATCCACTCCAAACTCGATTGCAGAAAATAAGACTTCAGCAACAGAGTGGTCAACGCCTGGAATACCTGACTCTGCTGTTACATTTTCAAATCTCCGTAACTTTAACCTTAAACTGTCTACTATTGACCTCACCCCATTCCTAAGAGGTCTGTAAGGGGTGTGCATAAGCCCACTGTCTCCATTTATTCGTCTCCATTTCATTCATACTCATGTTTATTCTTATACTCATTACCAGAGGTGGGTTCCTACCAGTTTGCACCAGTTCGGTAGAACCGGTTCGTCAAATCTACCGAACCAGTTAGAAGAGGTTCCACCAGAAAGCAGGCCACACCTACAGAAGAAGTTCCAAAATTTTTTGAAATCCAACACTCACTCACACACACACACACACACACACACACACACACACAGACACACACAGAGAGAGACAGACAGACAGACAGAGTCACACAGAGAAAGAAAAAGAAAGGAAGAAAGGAAGAAAGGAAGAAAGGAAGAAAGGAAGAAATGAAGAAATGAAGAAATGAAGAAATAAAGAAATAAAGAAATAAAGAAATAAAGAAATAAAGAAATGAAATAAAGAAATAAAAAGTGAGAGAGAGATGAAAGAAAAAAAGGAAAAAGGGACAGAGACACAAAAGGAAGGGGAGAGAGAGAGAGAGAAAGCAAAAGAAAACACATGGCCGGCAAGTGACTCCCACCAGGTCACATGGCCGGCAAGCCACTCCCACAAAGGAGGCCACACCCACAGAGTAGGTTCAAAAAAATTTTGAAACCCACCACCTTGTAAACTATTGACAAATCAAATAAATAAAATAAGTAAAACCCTCATGCCCCTTTGAGTGAATGAATTGCAGATCGGGCGCAGAAACGTGTGTGGATGCCAGAAGAAATATCCCTGCAATATAATGCAGAGATCACCTCCGATGAAGAGGGGGAGGAACTTTGCGACCGAAAGCAGCTGCCCTGTCTTCGCTCTGAAGTAGCAAAACAATCAAATGATTATTCAGAGGTCTTTGATAATTGTGTTCCTACCTTCTCCAGGTCTCCCAGAGTCATTAGGCTAAGCATAGGAGAGCAAAGAACAAAACTCTGCAACACAAAAGAGGAATACTAGCACGCCCGCCCTTGCACTTCCCCAGAGAGGCTTATACACTGCTAATATATAGAAACTACCTCCATGGCTTTCAGGAGAGTCCTAATTACAGAGCTTAGGAATTTTAATGACTTGCTGAAAATTTACAGGGAGTTGAAGGTTATGAATATTATGAAAGACGTCGGCAAAATCCTAAATAACTGGTTTGCACAATCAGTCTGTGGTCATTTTGGAGCTCATTCCTTTAATGTATTCTAGATGCCAAGAAAAGGGAGGGGAACATACATTCATCAGAGCCTCTCACCAAATGCTACAATTTCTAATAATTCTTTATTCATCTAAATAATCTAATCTGAATGGTAACTTCCCCCACTATGATCTTTCCGTTTAACTATCCAAAAATCTGATACTTAACGTTGATCCTTCTAAATTACAATAGGTAATCTAATCTAATTTAATTGTCAGTATGTCTCCTTCCTCAAGGTTGCTTTTGATTTGTATAGCAAATTGTTCACGAGAGCCTCGTCTCTCACTAGGGAGGATGTTGAGAAGCAACTGCCAAAGCTTTTTCTGGGGGGCCCTGAGCCCCCTCTTCAGCATAATTTGCAGCAATTTAAAATGTTTAACTTAGTGGTTTTATTAAAAGGCATGGCTTTCTCAGTTGGCTGGTATGATCATCAATAAAATGTATTCATATGAAATTGTCTCTCTTAATTGGTAATTGGTAATTTAGTTGGTAAAGCCAACTAAAAGTTCTTCCTACAATATCTTCTCAACACAGGCTGTCCCCCCTTTATTGTTTTTGGATCAGACAAAGCCATTACATGGATCAGACAAAGCCATTACATTGTTTAATTAATGTGCCAATGAATTAATCCTGTTCAACAACTTTTTGACTCTTCTGGCTGCTGTTTTGATTGTTACATCATCTTCTGCTAGAGGTGGTATAGATAGCAGTCTTCCAATATCTAAAGAAAAGGGGTCAACCTATTCTCCAAAGCCTCAGAAGGTAGGAAAAGAAACAATGGATGGAAACTAAGCAAGCAGAGAATCAACCTAGAACTAAGGGGGAGGGGGAATTGACAGTGGGAACAATTAGTCAATGGAACAGCTTGCCTCCAGAAGTTGTGGGTGCTCCATCATTGGAGGCTTTTAAGAAGAACCTGAACAGCCATTTGTCTGAAATGGGATAGGGTGCCTGAGCAGGACTAGAAGACCTCCAAGGTTCCTTCCAACTTTTCTCAAGTTAATGTTATTCTACAAATGCTATTACTTGATTTCTCTCTTAATGCCTGTAGTCAAGATAAAGACTGGATATAATGGTTCCACCACAAAATCGCGGAGGACAAAATCGCGCTCGACGAAAGCGTGCATTTGACGTCATCACAGCGCGACGAAAACATCGCGCTGTGATCGAAAAATGTAAAAATAAAGCTAAAACCTTCCCCTAACCCCCCCAAACCTAACCCTAAACCTAACCCTAAACCTAACCCTTAACCTAACCCTAAATCTAACCCTAAACCTAACCGTTAACATAACGAAAAACCTAACGCTAACCCTTAACCTAACGCTAAACCTAACGCTAACGCTCTAAACCTGACCCTAACCCTTAACCTAACCCTAACCCTAACCCTTAACCTAACCCTTACCTTTATGTGAATCGGCTTGCTTTAATTTTAATTTTATTTCAATTTTTAATTTTTTTCGTCGCGCTGTGATGACGTCACATGCGCGCTTTCGTCGAGCGCGATTTTGTCCTCCGCGCTTTTGACGGGTCACGGATATAATTACTTTCTGGGGAAGTCCTCAGACCCGGACAATGGTGAGGAATCCCATTTCATTTTTATGGACCAAATAAATGCTAAAGTAAAATATTCATGTTTTGCTACTTGCTCCAGAACACTAAAATAACAACCACAATAACAGTAACTGGAAGAAGACAAAGGGGTGAGAGAGAAAAGTCTTAAAAAGAGACAAATTACTATCCTTTCTGATTAACTGGGAATGGATTTCCTTGGTTTTTCTGCCATCAATAGTTGATTAGGGGTTGGTGATAGTATGAATATGAAAGCTGAAATTTTCAGAAAAGAAAAACTTTAAAGATGGTTTTGTTAAATGAGATGTTCCTGTTATAGTGAATTGAATGCGCCTGCAAGGAGTGAAATAACAGCTGCATGTTTTATAACAGGTCAGTGGCATATTCACACTTGTTTATCACTGGGGATGGGGGAAAGGGATAGAAGGCAGCCATGTTTATTGATTAATCTTCCACTACTTCACCTAGTTGGCTTTCTGCTGAAGGTGGAACCAGAAATCACTGTCTCCCAGTTTCTACCCTGGTGCCTTAACCTCTACCACAAACTGACTCTGATGGAAAAGAGCATTAGGAATCAGAATAACTCTTTTTTTTTTGCCACACTTACTGCTCCTACTTTGCTCTCTTCCAACTGGGAAACTGATCATCTAAAGCTCTTCCTTTCAGTCTGTTCCTTACAAGAATAGCTCATTCAATAGTAGTAACTGTAAGAGGGATCTTGGAGTCCTGGTGGACAATCCCTTAAATAGGAGCCAGCCGTGTGCTGCAGCTGCCAAAAAAACCCAACACAGTTCTAGGCTGCATAAACAAAGGGATAGAATCAAGATCACGTGGAAGTGTGAATTCCACTTTATAATGCCTTGGTAAGGCCACACTTGGAATACGGCGTCCAGGTTTGGTCGCCACAATGTAAAAAAAGATGTGGAGACTCTAGAAAGAGTGCAAAGAAGAGCAACAAAGATGATTAGGGGATTGGAGGCTAAAACATATGAAGAACGGTTGCAGGAATTAGATATGTCTAGTTGGATGAAAAGAAGGACTAGGAGTGACATGATAGCAGTCTTCCAATATCTCAGGGGCTGCCACAAAGAAGAGGGAGTCAAGCCATTCCCCAAAGCACCTGAAGGCAAGACAAGAAGCAATGGGTGGAAACTAATCAAGGAGAAAAGGAATTTAGAACTGAGGAAAAATTTCCTGACTGTTAGAACAATTAATCAGTGGAACAACTTGTCTCCAGAAGTTGTGAATCCTCCAACACTGGAAGTTCTTAAGAAGATGTTGGATAACCATTTTTTCTGAGGTGGTGTAGGGTTTCCTGCCTAAGCATGGGGTTCGACTAGAAGACCTCCAAGGTCCCTTCCAATTCTGTTATTCTAAGAAGAGTAGAGACATCTTTCCCTCCCATACACATAAACACATAACACACCTCACGAGGAGAAACACTGACAGATGCAGACTGTTTATAGAACATAAACCCTTAACAACTCTTCCTTGGATCTCAACATCTGTTTCTAGATTAATGGCCTTGTTCTAGATACATATGGACTGCAGAATTCTGACAAGAGTGATCATGATGTTCCTTCTACATTTTCTACTTTGAAAAGCTCCAGATTTTCCAGATCTATTGAACGCAACCAGTTCAATTAATGCTTATTTATTGTTGATAAAGCACCATTTTGCTCATTTGCTGGTTCAGTGTAATTCCTTGTCTGCATTATTTGGAGGGGGGGAGCAAGGGAGGGTTGTAGCTTAGTGGTGTACATTTTTCCTGTATGTTATCCCTAAGAGAGTCCCAGAGTGAGACATAATTTTTATTCGATGGACCAATAGCCAAATTCAGTTCATGGCAGCTTTCTAAATCAGCACTTCAGCTATTAATCTAAATTTTGACTGTCAAATTGTACCAACTATCCAATGGAAAACCCAAACTTCACAACCTTGTTGGTTTTCCAAAATAGCTTGGCCTGAGTAGTAAGATTGCCCTTCAGGCGGGCTGCCCTCAACCATACATATTCTCCACTTTTAAATAAAATAAGAAGTCTGCCCACTCAACATCTTTGTGCTAAGAAAATGAATAGTGGCAGTACTATTTTGAGAAGTCAGGAATGAAGCATTTATAAATAATGACAAAATAATTATAATGGCGATAAAATGCTCATTTTACTGGGCATATAATTGGATTCTTTCTTTTAAAAAAAATAGTGTCTCCACTAATTAACACAAATTTAAACCCTCTGGTATTTTCTTTCTGTTTAGAGAGCCTATCAAGGCAGTTTCACCCCAGAGACCACCAATGATGAGAACAAGACTCTTCTCCAAACAATACGCATTGTGTGATTTCTTGTTATGCCTCCACCCCAACACAATTGCAGAAAACACCTGGTCCTTTCAATCTACTAGATTTCTTGTTATGTTAGGCAAGTGACAAATCGCCAAGAGCTTGATGTAGCCAAGCATTTGAGCTACAACTTTGATGCAGGATTTCACTCTGCTCATTTTTTAAGATTTGCTTGAGTGTGTACCTGGACGATATCCTAGAGGACAGATTATACTGTGCAGCTAGAACATTTTATTTTTGAGTGCTGTTGCCTGACATTTCCAAGTAGGCGAAACAACACAAGTTCTATCCCAAGATTTGAAAAGGAGCCTTAACTTCTATACAAGTCTGCCATAAAACTGAACAAGGCTGATTGTTGAAATGTACCTTCTGTCAGGCCTGCAATTATATCCCTTTTAGAATTTTGGCCTGCCACACTTTCTCTTATTTCATTATGCTGTTTCATTAGTATAGTTGATGGGAGGGAGGGATAGACAGGAGTAGGATTGTGGAATGTATTGTTGTCATTCTTTTCTAGAAGACCAAGGTCATCTTTTGTCTCCTCACTTTTACACCTGACCGGAAGCAACTGGGTGGAGACGCCAGCATGGAAGAAGAAGATTGGACCATGTGATGGATTGTGGGTCTGAGGACAAGATCATGAACTTTTAACTGGGTGGGATTCTGATGTAATTTCCAGAATTGGGATTTCACAGATGTGCTAAGATGCCTGATTTATTAAATTGGAAGTTTAAGGATCGTTTTGCCTTGGACTCTGATTTAATTTTACATGTTACTTGGAACGCTGACACCTTCCCCAAAACAATGGCACTAATCTCTACACAGATATTCCTAACTCGACCCCAGCTGAGATTTCTGTTTTATTTTTATTTTTAAGATTGTTCTTCATGAATGGTTGACCTCCAGAAAGCAAATTATGAACTTGGTTATACATAGAAAATCTGAAGGCTGGGGAATTCTGGGAGTTGAACTCCACAGGTCTTAAAGGTGCTAAGGTGGGACACTTCTGCACTAGACCATTATGTCTTGATTGCTTTCTAAAGTAAATTTGCTATTTCCTACGTTTAAAAAGAAAACGGAAAAGAGCACATCGTTCTTAGGACGCACAGAGTTGCAAGCTTTTATCTCATTATATAATGGTCTTAAAAGAAAAAAAAGCCAGAAATGACATTAGAATGAGAATGGAAATGGGAATGGGAACAGAACAGAACAGAACAGAACAGAACAGAAATGTTTATTGTTCAAATGTGACCGGACACACAAGGAATTTATCTAATACCAAATACCATAATACCAGATGTGAGAATTTACCTTTCCTTTCCTTCTGCTACTTTGAGATGCCATTCTCAGTCTTGCTTCTGAAACAACATAAAATATCCAAATGGCCCTTTTGTTTTTATACACTTCGTTTCCTGTTAGCTTTCAGCAGCTCCCTGTTTCTACAAGCTTAGGAACTTGCAGGAAAAAAAATGGTGAAGATTTTCAATTTAATATATGTATATGTGGAAATGAGAAATGAGCTCTTGTCGTGATACACACTTTCCCTTTTCCTTTTGGGGGGTGGGCAAGCATTTCAAAAGAGAGAGCCTTTTTCTAAACTCTCTCTAGATAGTGAGAGTAACACCCATTCATAGGGCAGCAGCTAATGTACAGTAACTATCTGTAGTGAATTGCAGAGTAAACAGCGCCATGAAATATGCATAAAAGCCAGTGGATAAGTTAGCGTGTGCCTAATTGTTGCAGAAATATTACGTTTTCTTTTCATAGTCCGATGCATGTTTACTATATTGCATTCTCTGGATACAGCAATTGAGTTTTGTTTTCCTCTCCCCCGGTAAAGCCGGTGCTATTCAGGAAGTCCTCATTTTAGGGGACTGGGATCAGAATTTCTATTTATTTATTAAATTTATTTGCCGCCCATCTCATATCAAAACAGCTCTGGGCAGCTTACAAAATTAAAATGGCAAAGCCCGGTTTTACGATCTTTTCCTTGTGGTTATTGAGCAAATCATTTTCATTTGTGAAGTAAATCATGGGGTGATTAAACGAATCTGGATTCCCCTGTTGACTTTGCTCGTCAGAAGCTGGCGGGGAACGTCACAAAGGCTGATCACATGATTCTACAACCATAGTAAAATACATGCCGGTTGACAAGCACCCAAATTTTGATCGCGTGACCCTAGGGATGCTGCGATGGTCATAAGTGTAAGGGCCAGCTATAAGTCACTTTTTTCAGAGCCACTGTAACTTCAGAGAGTCATTAAACAAATGGCTGTAAGTCAAGGACTGCTTATATATGTGGACACCCAATGCAGGGTTCTTTTCCGTGCACTGTATCAGAGCAAAGCTATGCAAAATAGGGCATACAAAACCTTTGCCAGACCAATTCTCGAACACTTGGAATACTGCATTCAGTTTTGGTCGCCACGATGTAGAAAAGACGTGAAGACTCTAGAAAGAATTGTCCTGGTGGACAATCATTTAAATATGAGTCACCAGTGTGCTGCAGCTGCCAAAAAAGCCACCCAACACAGTTCTAGGCTACATAAACAGAGGGATAGAATCAAGATCAAGTGAAGTTTTAATACCACTTGATAATGCCTTGGTAAGGCCACACTTGGAATAGGGCATCCAGTTTTGGTCGCCACAATGTAAAAAAGATATTGAGACTCTAGAAAGAGTGCAGAGAAGAGCAACAAAGATGATTAGGGGACTGGAGGCTAAAACATATGAAGACCAGTTGCTGGAACTGGGCATGTCTAGTTTAATAGAAAGAAAGACTAGGGGAGACATGATAGCAGTGTTCCAATATCTCAGGGGCTGCCACAAAGAAGAGGGAGTCAAGCTCTTCTCCAAAGGACCTGAAGGCAAGAGAAGAAGCAATGGGTGGAAACTAATCAAGAAGAGAAGCAACTTAGAACTGAGGAGAAATTTCCTGATGGTTAGAACAATTTATCAGTGGGACAGCTTGCCTCCAGAAGTTGTGAATGCCCCAACATGGGAAGTCTTTAAGAAGATGTTGGATAGCCATTTGTCTGAAACGGTTTCCTGCCTAGGCAGGGGGTTGGACTAGAAGACCTCCAAGGCCCCTTCCAACTCTGCTATTGTATTGTATTGTATTGTATTGTATTGTATTGTATTGTATTGTATTGTATTGTATTGTATTGTATTGTATTGTATTGTATTGTATTGTATTGTATTGTATGTTTGAATACAGCTCGTCTGCCTGGAATCCACACTGTATATTGGACATTAATACAATTGAACAAATCCAGAGGTATTTCGTGAGAAGAGTACTCCACTCCTCTGCTCACAATAGAATCCCTTATGCCTCCAGGCTTGAAATTTTGGGCCAGGACAATCTGGAATTGCGCCACCTGAGTTACACCTAAGCACAGTACACAAAATTGTCTGCTACAATGTCCTACCCATCAGTGACTACTTCAGCTTCAACCGCAATAATACACAGGAAACAATAGATACAAACTCAAACTAAACCGCTCCAAACTCAATTGCAGAAAATAGGACTTCAGCAACAGTGTGGTCAACGCCTGGAATGCTCTACCTGACTCCATTGTTACATCCTCAAACCCCCACAGCTTCAACCTTAAACTGTCCACCATGCACCTCACCCCATTCCTAAGAGGTCCATAAAGGGGGGTGTATAAGTACACCAGCGTGCCTACCGTCCCTGTCCTACGTGACCCGACAAATGCACGCACGACAAAAGTGCGGCGAGAAAACTGCGGCACTAAAACCACGACGTCATCAACACGCCGACAACAGCGCACCAACAGAAGCGTGATTTAAGTTAAGGTAAGGGTTAGGGTTAGGGTTAGGGTTAGGGTTAGGGTTAGATTTACAGCGCACTTCTGTCGGCGCACTTTAGCGCTCATTCGTCGGCGCAGTTTAGAACTCGCGGTTTTATCACCACGGTTTAGTCGGGCGTGCTTTTGTCGGTGAACCCCTGTCCTACTGTCCCCATTTATTTGTACTCATTTCCTTTGTTCTTGTCCATGTTTATACTTATACCTCCTATCTTTTTTGACTAAATAAATAAATAAATAAAATCCAGCTTACATGTTCACATGAAATGAAAAGGTTCATCTAAATTGAGCTTTTCTGTGAAACATTTCAGCAGTCAAGCAGCTTCCTTCAGGTTCCTCCCAACAGGAGTGGAGATATTGTAATGCCACAGCTGCATTTCAAAGACAAGATTTAATAATGTAGGTTTCCAAACTCCAGGATAGGCATTTCATGTAATGTGAAATGATTACCAGGCAGAAGTAATTCCAAGAATTACCTCTGACCTAAAGGACCAGGGACAAATTATCTGCATGTACCAACACTTTTCATCTGCATTTGGTTTCAGACAAATGTTACTTCTGTATTACAGATGTTTATTATTATACTGTTTAAAGATCAGTTGTTCAACAGCACCAATTTTTAATCTCTGCTTCCCACCATATATTAATGGATCTTTCCAAGGTCATGTTGAGGTTATGATGGTTTTGCTGTTTTGTCTTGTTTTGTTTTTAACCTATAATATCATTTTGTAGGAAATCAGAAAGACAGAACTCAAAAATAGTGTAACCTAATTGACAGCTGTCAGTCACTATGTCTCAATTTGATTAAAGATTTCACATCTAGTATATTTTCTATTCTACACAACTGCAAGCTAATTATATTAGATTTGTGAACAATATAGCAAATAATTAAAGATAAGCATATTTTTAAAAATTAGCGGTATGGTTTTAGGACTGCTGTAAAAAGAAACCCAATGATCTAGCTATTACATAGATTGCTTAAATGACAAAAGTGCCTTAAGCCACTTTCTAAATGAGAAGTAAGCAGTTTATACTCAGGAGCAAAAAATCTGTTCTTTGCTTAATTTCATCTAGATCTTCAACGATCTATTCTGAAAGCCAATCCAGTCCATGGTTTCCCCTGATGAGTATCTACGATTCAACGCAGGGCAATTTTGTGCTGAGCAATGATGTGCACCTTAGGTAAATCGCGTTTAATATATTCCATTGCTATGGTGTTTGCATCTAACTACCAGCGATTCCCGAATTCCAAAATCTTGCAGATGACCTGCTTTCCAGATGCGCAAAGGGCATTTATCTGCCTCCCTGCATTTGCATGTTCAGTTAGACATCTGGAAAAAGAAATCGAGCGGTGGACACAAATGGGCTCTCAGCTATATGGAGATCATCAATCAAGTCAAGACTCAGAGCTCCAATTCCTACTCCTTAGAAGAGTCAGATACATCAATGGGAAGATTTGATTTCAGAATTCACTTAGAACACTTCTACTATTTGGAGATGCTAGGGATGAAACTAATAGAACTTCAGCTGCTGGAGCAAATGACTTCATGACTACAAATAGTCCTTGTCTTATAACCACACATGTAGTGACCTTTCCAAGTTACATCAGCACTGAAAAATGTGACCAATGGCCATTTTCACACTTAAGACTCTTGCAGCATCATATGATCAAAATCTGGATGCTTCCAACTAGCACGCATTTATGAGGGTTACAATATCCCAGGAGCATGCGACCATTTTGTGCAAATTTCTGACAAGCAAAGTCTACAGGGAAGCCAGATTTTATTTAAAAACGGTGGCAAGAAAGAGCATAAGATGGGGCTAAACCCACTTAACAATTATCTTGCTTAGCTTAGCCTAGGAATTTGGGCCTCAGGTGTGGCCATAAGTCACAGACTACAGGTAGACTTCTTAAAAGAAGGGAGAGATAGCTGTTAATATAAACCAAGTTCTTATTTTTTTGAAACTCTTATATATTCAGGGGAAATAAATGCTGATTGACCAACGCCACTTCCAAAGAAGTCAACACAAGAAGGGGCCTTGTAGCGATTAAAGATCTGTATCATTCTTACTGATGATGGTACTTTGGTACTTCTAACAAATAATTGCCGGTGACTTCTGTTTTCTTTTCTTTTGTGCGTATCTGTGTAGAAGATCTAATCTTAAGTAAATGATCTTCAGGGAGAAGGCGATTGGCCAACTCCTAGGAGACCTATCCTTATTAGAGCATTGCTGGGTTCAAAGGCAAATCAATAAAGTTTAAGGGCCGAAATTATAACTTATACAAGCGACAAAGACCTAAGCAAAGTCAGCAGAGATATCGCTTTGCCTACACCTGGGGGATGAAATTGGCTTGGCACAGTACGTGAAAAGGATGAAAGAGACAGAGAGAGGGCACTTCTGTTCGCTTGTACTCCCTATATGTTTTATCTTAAAATGTCTACATTGGGGTTTAATTGTTGAGATGTTCTCTCAAGAAGTATGACCTTATAGGGCATTTTTCAGGAAAAGAACAGTCTATATATTACAAGGCAGCAAATGATTCATAACTGCTAAGCGGCCAGGCCCTTGGGTCCATGCTTCCCATGTGATATTTTTTTTTTATGCATTGCAAACTCTTACATTAAATTGTGATAAATGGAGAGCGGAGGCTATTCATACAAATCAATGACTTTAGTGTATGTGTCATTAGCCTGAGAGATGCAGGCAACGGTCAGTACAATAAATCAAGCGATGATCTGCTGTCTGAAGCACGATGCAAGCAAGCAGACACATTAGGAAGGTTAAAGAATAAAATTAATCTGCATGTTTTGGTCTCCTTTCCCGGCCCTCCTCTGTGCAGAGACACCCAGTCACCTGGTCAGATGGGGAAAAAAATTAAAATCACATGATCCAAAGGGAGGCAGTGGCAACAGAGGAATAATTGGTTTGGGTTAAGCTTTCCCCTCTTCTCCTGGCTGAAAACTTAATTATGCATTAATGGGATTAATTTATTCATCCTGGCGAGGAAGTAAAAATATGGAGAAAAGGTGAAATACAGTGACAAGAGTGATCTTTTTAATTGCCTTTAATGCAGGCTGTGATATTATAGACCCACCTGCAGGAGTTCAAGCCATCAGCAAGAGGGATTTTTTTTTATTTTAAAAAAAGGAGAGGATTGGGGGGGGGAAACATGTTCTATTGCTCTTTTAAATGTGGCATATTTCTTCCTTCTCATTTTATAAATCCTACATGTAGTAATCTATGGCTATCCTCCTTATCCTGCCCCCTAGAGCAGCTTATGAAGATGAGTCAGCTCCAATATATGAGAAAGAAGAAAATTACATATTTTTCCCCCTCTTCTCAAGCAATTGTGCCACTGAGTTGCAACGCACTAGGCAAAGCTTTAGCAAACCCTGCCTTTGGAGGATCATAGGTGGTGCGGGGGTGAGGAACCCCTGGTGTTTACTTTAAAAAAAGATTTAAAAAGTGATGTACAATATTTGAAAAGAATGAGTTTAACTTATGTGGGCATTTAATTGGATCAGTTTAAAGACTGGTTGTGATTGACATAGAACTCCTAAGTTTTATCAAGAGATGTAGCAATACACAAGCTTTTGGCAATGCAAGATTTGCCATTAAATAGAAAAAAAAATGTTATTCTTATTACTGTCTTTTTAGATTATTTTTTATTTATTACTGTACTGGGAATGTTAATGGTCAAAGATCTGTGGGTGTGGGTGTGGGTGTGTGTATGCATGCATGCACACACACACACACACACACACACACACACACACACACACACACACACACAAACATCTTTGACCATTAACATTCCCAGTACAGTAACAAATAAAAAATAATCTAAAAAGACAGTAATAAGAATAACATTTTTTAACATTACAGCATAGGGAAGAATGTTTATTTCTAATTTACAGTGCATAAATAAGGATAAATAAAATCGAGCTCTTTACAACTAAAAAAAATATGTAAAATGGGGCAGGATGTAGCTAAAATTTGTGGGGCTCAACAGGTGAGCCCACTGGATTTTATTTATTTTTATGTTTTTATTTATTTAGTTTGTCAAACATGTACAAGATAACAGGTATAAATATAAAGATGGACATGAACAAAGGAAATGAGTACAAATAAATGGGGACAGTAGAACAGGCATGGTAGGCATGCTGGTGTGTTGGTCCCGGCTATCTCTGTAACTCAGCAAGTACACAAATGGGTGGGATCCAATTTTTATCCTGGCTTCTGTAAGTTTATCAATGGATTTTCCCCTCTGAATGGCACTGTATACCTAAACAATAAATATAATATCATTTAGAATATTAGCTGAGGATGAGAAATGGTATTGGAGAGTTTTGTGTTTATTAACCATGTTGCATCCCTATCAGAAAGTTCTTTGTTTCGTTATCGCATAATTTGTTTTCATAATATTGTCTTTGGCAACTTTATAATTAATTTAGGGAGGGCTTATTTTTTATTTATTTATTCTTTTGCATAACAACTCTACTAGAATTGAATTTTCTTCTGCAGTGGTGCAGGTTGGTTTGGTTTATTGGTTTTGTATGCCGCCCACTTCCGAAGGACTCCGGGCGGCTCACAATAAACAGGGGAGGGAATAAATAATGGTGCACTGGCAAATGCATGGACTCACTTTTTAAAGCAACCTTATCATTCCTCAGCCTCACAAGGCATGCACAGAATGCAATTGCATGATTCTGGGAAACAAGGTGGCTGTTTTAAAGAGTTTAGGGCAGGTTCTGTATTCGTGTCCCCTTGTTCTCTAAAACACTTTCATTCTTTCCAATCAAGAGAAGTCTTATTCTCCAATCTCTTTCGCCTGACTTCCTCCCCACCCATCCCTAGTATATTCATCACGCTGATATAACAGATTCATACAATTAATGGGCATAGGATCCAACTCATAAAAATGCTCCAGAGGCTAATTTCACACCATGTGCAAGTAAGATATGCCTGGCCAGTAGACGTTAAAAGTTAAGAATGAACGATAACGGAGCGTGATGCATTATTTTTTCCACGACTGTGGCGACAGAGATGCAAAATAAATCCACAATATGGCTTTCAATGGGAACAAATTGGCCCAATGCACTGCAGTCAGCCTTGGACAATTTGATCCTAATTAGGATATGTGATAATTTAACCTGCTAACTGTAAGAGTAAAGGAAAAGTGTGGTGTCATCTTTTTCTCAAATATTGTAGGGCAAATTAATTTCACCTCTACCTCCAAGTCTGGCAGGCCATTGTACAATAAGCAGTCTTCACCAACCACTTCCTTGACTTTGATAGATCCGCTCTTGGGATTGTGGACGGTTTGTATCAAGTGAGGTTGCCAGATCGAGTCCTTCCAGTTAAGAGAAAACCCCCGAAATTATAAAGGCTCATCACTTTAGAAGCCCTGGAAGTTGTTGAGGTGCCTGGTTCAGTTTTGTCTGAAGCTCCATGATGAATGGCCTTGACACAGCTAAACTCAGGTATGATTATCCGATTGCATCCAGACCTGTTGGCTTCCAAGTGTAATGGGAACTCTAGGCTCAAATGAATGTCCCAGTTAGGACTCAAAAGACGGGAATACAGAATCCCGAATAAAAGTAAATAAATGTTTTAGAAACCTTTACTTAAACACATTTGAGCAATTTAATCAGAAGCTTTGAGAGGGAAGGAAGCAGAGAGAGAATACAATTGCATTCTCTGGCTACCTGCCTTATTCTCTTGTTCATCTATTTCCCAGTTCTTTTGCTTCATCCTTTTAGTCTTGAAGAATCCTAATTAGAAGCCCGAACAGGACACACATTCTCCTTCTCCCTCTCCCTCTCTGTGCCCTTAAATCAGTAATTGGCTTCAGTGCAGGGAATGTCAGGAAATTAACACATCACAACATGACAGCTGTTAATTTTTTCTCCATATTTGTCATATGAATCACTGCTGATTTGCCAGAGTGCATAACAAATTAGTGAGTTGTAATCAGTGGGCAGTTTCTCCTTATGTGGCACCTACTATATACTTTGGAGTTTGTGTGTGTGGGGGGGGGAGGGTTGTGCGTGCATCTGCTTGTGTGTTTTAACTTCCATCCCACCACTGCTGCTGCATCCTTCCTCCGCCTTCTAGTCTATTACTACCCTGTTCATCAGGGTTCATATTTGCAGGGTATGTCAATTTCAATAAATCAGTATAAGCAACAACTAAAAGCTCTGGAGCTCTTAAAATTTTGATGAAGGCTTTTAGTTACACTTGGAACTGAAGGGGAAGGGAAGGGAAGGGGAAGGAAAGGGAAGGGGAGAAGAAGAGGAAGGGGAGCAAAGGAAGGTAGAGGGACAGGGGGAATAAGAAGGGAGGGGATGATGAAAGGGGGAGGAGAAGTGGAAGGAGAAGAGATAGGTAAAGTAACAAACCGAAGACAAAGTTCCCAGAGATTTAGTCATTTTGTTGCTATTAGTACAAACACAACAGTATCAAAATAAATAGTTAAGAATTTCCTGTCTTTTTATATCACCCAGCATTTCCATTGCTTAACCACTTCATAGTTGAGATGGCCCTGTGTCCACAATTTCTTTTTTCCCCCAATAATCACTTTTATTGACTCTATTGAGCATCTCGCAGTCAAGACAAGTATACATAACTTCAGTAACCCTCTCTAGTATTTCCATTTTTAAAACGTTCTCTTCCTCCCATTCCTTATCAATAATCAAATTTCATCACACAAGCCTAATCAGAAACGTCTATTAATTGCCACCAGAAATAATAGCATATTATATTATTACATTTGTTAATCTAACAAATCCATTTCGTCTTCCAATCTCTCTCTCTCTCTCTCTCTCTCTCTCTCTCTCTCTCTCTCTCTCTCTCTCTACATCTCTACATCTCTACATCTCTACCTATCTACCTATCTACCTATCTACCTATCTACCTATCTACCTCTCTATCTCTATCTCTATCTCTATCTCTATCTCTATCTCTCTATCTCTATCTCTATCTCTATCTCTATCTCTATCTCTATCTCTATCTCTATCTCTATCTCTATCTCTATCTCTATCTCTATCTCTATCTCTATCTCTATCTCTCTATCTATCTCTCTATCTCTCTATCTCTCTATCTATCTATCTATCTATCTATCTATCTATCTATCTATCTATACTCTTACAAATAGAAGCCTTGGCGTTCAGTCCTGGTCAAAAAGAAATTCCATTAATAATTTTCTGAGGTCGCATCTTGAGTGATACCAAGCTTGGAGGCCCCTATATTTAGAAGAAGGCAAGCTGTGGGCAATAAGAAAAAAGAGAAAATAATTATAGAGGTTTAAGAATCTTAGCCAGATGGACAAGAAACTGGTGTCAGTGAACATAAGGAATGCAGTTTGGGAGTGTTATAGGCCTGGTAGGAAAACAAATCTGGTCAATTTCTGAATAACAAGTTGCCTTGGGGAGCCATTGCTAGTCAGACTGAGCTAGAAGGGGAAATATTCCGGGAATGAATAGTACTTCTGTGTTTTTATTTCAATCCTCCATCAATCTGATGAGCAGGAAACGGCTTTCTCTGTTGCATTCAAAGAAGAAAAATTGGATGGAATTTTCACATCAATGAGAGGTTCTTTCAGGGACCTTTACTAAATGGAGGTGTTTGTACAAAGAAAGGCAGGAGATCTGCAGTTCTATTTCCAGCTCTCTGCCTCTTCTTTCAATTGCCTACAAACAAAGATGTCAGGGAATGTGCACAGCAGGTATCCAAATGAAGTCAGAGACGCTGTAGTTTTATATAAATAAATATATTTTACATGTATAAATGTAAAACGAGAGAGTCAGGAACTCTCACTAACATCCTGAGGTAAAACCATCAGGTAAATCGCAGAACAGAATATGGAGCGCACAGAAGAAAAAGGCGGGAAAAGGGAGGGGGAAACTCTTTACACCCACAGGAAACAATCATAACGTAGATTAGATTTAGAATAACTTCATTGTCACTTTCAATCTACACTAATTGGCATACATTAAAATGAAATTTCATTGCATACAGCTCTCAAAGGGTCACCACCTCCAGTATACACTGCATAAAGGTAAAGGTTCCCCTCGCAGATATGTGCTAGCCATTCCCGACTCTAGGGGGTGCTGCTCCTCTCCGTTTCAAAGCCGAAGGGCCAGCGCTGTCCGAAGACGTCTCCGTGGTCATGTGGCCGGCATGACTCAATGCCAAAGGCACACAGAATGTTCTTAACCTTCCCACCAAAGGTGGTTCCTATTTTTCTACTTGCATTATTACATGCTTTCGAACTGCTAGGTTGGCATACACTTCATAAACATGACAAAATCAATCAAGCAAGCAAGCAAGCATACTATTGAAGGTCAATCATAGGTGTTGGAGTCACTGAGGTACTATAAGTCGAGGACTTGTGGCTGGTCATAAGTCGAGGACTTGTGGCTGGTCATAAGTCGAGGACGTAAGACTGGTTGCAAGTCAAAGACTTCACACATACATACATATATACATACACACATACACACACACACACACACACACAAAACACTGTGTATATGTCCACATATATTATATGCAGTGGTGGGTTTCAAAAATTGTTCGAACCTACTCTGTGGGTGTGGCCTCCTTTGTGGGAGTGACTTGCCGCCCATGTGACCGGATGGGAGTGGCTTGCCACCCATGTGACCGGATATGAAGATGCCGACGACACTTGTCAGAACCACCTTAAATTACCTCACACACAGCACTGGCATGCAGAAGAATATGATGTAAACTTGTTTTTTAAAAGGCATCTTTGGTTTGCGTTAAAACAACTTCAACACACGCAATGTTCTGATTGCACCACAAACGCAGGAGTCATCCTTACCTTTCACAGAGGCACTGAGTTTTATAAATATGAGCATGATAGTGTAGAATAATCATATCCAAGGACCAGTTCCAAAATTTTGGAACCTCTTCTGTAGGTGTGGCCTGCTTTCCGTGTCCACTGGTGGAACCTCTTCTGACCGGTTCGGTAGATTTGACAAACCGGTTCTACCAAATAGGTGCGAACTGGTAGGATCCCACCTCTGATTATATGACACAGAGAAACAGAAATTGCTCAAACAGGAGCTAGCGTGTTTCAATCAACTACAGCTGTGTGTTCTGGCCTATTCACTTTATTGTTCCAGCTATTAAATGAAACATCTTAACAGACAATGTCATTATTCGATTGACCAAGAACGATGGAGAGACAGGTGACCAAAAAATAAAATAAAAGCACTTCTGCCCACCTGCCATAAAGCAAAAATCACAATCGCTATTTAAAAAAAAAAAAAAGACTTCAAAGCATCTGAACAAAGAAGTAGAAAAAAATAGAAGTCCCTTTGACAGCAAAAGGAAATCCACAGGAGTTGCTAGGCGGGAATATTCTCCTCTGCTCTGAAGATATCTTCCTGTCTTTTGCTGGGATCCTGTCTCACCTTTTAAGCATACACCTCTTTTTACCTCAGTTTTACTCTCTTTTTTTGAAAAATAATCTTACATTTCACTTTTTAAAAAAAAACAAAACGCCTTAACACCTATTCTGGCATTGAGAAGAGGTTTGTTGAGAACAAAAGCCTTCAGATGATTCTGATTATATTCAGGAGAACAGTAAGGGGAACAAGGAACTCTTGACGAATATGGATGTGTCACTTGTAAAAACCCTAGACTCTCTGAAAGCCAAATATTACTCATTCCATTCATTTGGATCTCAGCTACAAAACGAGGGGGCACGGGGAATGAAAGGAAAGGACAAGAAAAGAAATGCAAAGAGACGAACTTAACATGCAAATCATCCCATAATCTTGGAGAGCAAAAAGAGATGAAAACGATTTGGGAAGTTAAGCAAGTCGTGCTGCATTATTTAGCAGAGAACAAATGCCTGTTTGCTGTGCTAAGCAGAAATGCTACATTCCAAATATCAACGCCCAGATTGGCTATTTATTCATTGCCAATAAATATCAGAAATGTAGAAAACATGCACATACTCATTTATATGTATAGATACAAAGGTAGAAATGATTGGTAGAATTTACACAGAAAGGCAAAAATACCATCAAGGGGGGAATTATACCCTGTGATCTATGTGGCTTGCTAGCGGTGTTAGTGCTGGCCAAGATGGACTGAATTTAGACTGATCAGCCCTTAAAATACAAGATGCCTTCAAAGAGAGGATTCTTACAGTCCTTAGAGACATTTTCTAAAATGGTAACAGTGCACCACCCTGAATGTACTTAACAGAATAACATAGGGCATCTGTTGGAACTCTGATAGCTGGAAGGGACCTTGGAGGTCTTCTAGTCCAACCCCCTGCTCAAGCAAGAAATCCTATAACATTTCAGACAAATGGCTGTCCAATCCCTTCTTTAACATCTCCAGCACCCACAACTTCATAACATAAGAATTTTTAAAGCATCAGTAAGTCCACACCTGGAATACTGCATCCAGTTTTGGTCAAAAGATGTTGAGACTTTGGAAAAAGTTCAAAGAAGAGCAATTAAGATATAATTAAAGGCCTGGAAACAAAAACAAATGAAGAACAGTTGCAGGAATTGGGTATGGCCACATAATATTTTTTTCTTATGTTATAGTTTCCTGATATGTATCTTCCAGTGGTGGGATTTAATTTTTTTTTGCTACCAGTTCTGTGAGTGTGGCTTGGTGGGTGTGGCATGGCTTGGTGGGTGTGGCTTGGTGGGCATGGCAAGGGAAGGATACTGTAAAATCTCCATTCCCTTCCCACTCCAGGGGAAGGTTACTGAATAATCCCCATTTCCTCCCGATCATCTGAGACTCAGGAGGCAGAAAATAGTTGGGGGCAGGGCCAGTCAAAGGTGGTGTTTGCCGGTTCTCTGAACTACTCAAAATTTCCACTACCGGTTCTCCATAACTGGTCAGAACCTGCTGAATACCACCTCTGTTATCTTCCAATTGTCATCTTCCAAAATAATCTCTTAGATATCCCTTCCTTGCTGTACAATTTTTCTCTTGCAATTAAATTGTTTTCACTCTCTTGCTGCCTATACTGGTTTCTGAAGAAGGAGATTTCTCCAAACTCTTCTACTGAGTTAATAGTAGAATAATAGAATAGTAGAACAGCTTCTACTATCTATCTCTACTAGCAGTAGAAATAAAGAAGGTCTTTGCATGGCATAATCTGGTATGCCGATTACATTCTTTCCTAGATCTGGAGGCCTTTCAGCCAGTCATTCATGCACTAATCACTTTATGACTTGACTACGACAATATGCTCTACTTGGGGCTGACCTTGAAGACCACCCAGAAGCTTTACTTGGTTTACAACGCAGTGGCATAAGATCTGATGGACATGCCTCATTTGCCCCTGAAACACCTGTACTTTGTGAGCTGCACTGAATGCCAATTTGTTTCTTAGTGCAATTGTATTACCTATAAAGCCCTTTATGGCTTGGTATCCTCAAGCACCAGTAAGGGCAGAGGAAGGAAGGGAGGGAGGAACATTTTACTCCCTTTCATTTTGTGTTAATGCAAACACAACCACGGTGTCTCCCAAACAGTACGAAATAAGAGTTTTACAGCCTATTATAAAATCACTATAAATCTGTTACAGATGCTTCTCCTCATCCGAATGAGGGTTACAGATGAACCTCCCCGATTTCATCTCCACAGATTGAAGCAACCTCACTTGTGCTTATACACAATTCTGGAGCCGACCCGAAGCCCGATTCCCCCACCATAAAGTCTCCTCCTAGCACAGCATCCTTTTTCTTCTACCTGTCCTAACCAAAAGCTCTATCAATTGTGGAGCCAACCGGCGACAGAGAGCCACAGCAGAGGGATGAAAGAGCCACATGCGGCTCCAGAGCCGTGGGTTGCCGACCCCTGCCCTAAACGAAAGGCTCCTCCATTATCAGCCACATTACTAGCATTCACTCTCCAGCTCTGTTTTTGTTTTTTTCAGGAAGAGAGGTTTAATCTAACATAATACTGTTTGGAATAAAAATGTTACTGGTAGTCCTTTCCAGAAATTGTATGCTTGTCCCCATTGGAACTCTAAATAAAACCTGTGTAAAAGCTATAAAGGTAGTAACCCCACAGCTACAACTATAATTATTAGGATTTAATAGTGTTTATGAATGACTTGCTATGATTCAAGGGATAATAATAGGTCTTATTAAACATTTATTCTAGCTTATTTTTACAAAACTTTTTGGCCTTTGAAATGTCATAGGAAAGCATTCCTTTGAGTAAACTAAAAGAACACCATCGTTTACAGGGCCATTTTCTTAGTATAACTCCCCTTAAATATGACAAGATTTACTCCAATAAGTACCCAAGGATTGCAGCTTTTATCTCTTGCTGCAAACTCCCCTACTTTGGCTAATCTTTTTGCTCCTTGATAAGGGTGTTGTAGGAGAAGACTGGGCTGAGCTGGAAGATGGAGTTAAATATGTCATCAGTTTGGAGTCATTGTCAGCCACAAGAGACCCAGGTCCTGCCTCCATGAATTCCGTTGACCTTTATCTAGCATCAATTTATCTTTGACCATTAGTTGAACACATACATACATACATACATACATACATACATACATACATACATACCAGGGGTGGGTTTCTCGCCCCGTTCCAACCGGATCGGTTGGAACGAGGCCGCCGGCGTCCTCGCGCACGCACGTGGTGTGCGCGTGCACACATGCGGCGCACGCATGCGTACTAGCATCTGCGCGATGCTCCAGCTGCTCCTGGAGGATCGCGCAGGCGTTCTGCGCATGCGTGGAAAGCGCGAAATTCGAAAACACCGGGTAAGGAGCGGGTGCGGGTGTGCGGCCGCGTGCGGCCGCGGGGGGGGGGGGGCGCCGTTCCCGGAAGTTACTTACTTCCGGGTTCGGCGACCAACCAGATCGCAGGGACCGGTGCGAACCGGTCGAAACCCAGCCCTGATACATACATACATACATATATACATACCAGAGGTGGGTTCCTACCAGTTCGCACCAGTTCAGTAGAACCGGTTTGTCAAATCTACTGAACCGGTTAGAAGAGGTTCCACCAGTGGACCCGGAAAGCAGGCCACACCTACAGAAGAGGTTCCAAAAAATTTTGAAACCCACCACTGACACACACATACACACAGACAGACTCACACAGAGAGAGAAAGAGAAAGAGAAAGAAAGGAAGAAAGAAAGAAAGAAAAAAGAAAAAAGAAAGAAAAAGTGAAAGAGAGATGAAAGAAAAAAGGAAAAAGGGACAGAGAGACAAAAGGAAGGAGAGAGAGAGAGAGAGAGAGAGAAAGAAAGAAAGAAAGAAAGAAAGAAAGAAAGAAAGAAAGAAAGAAAGAAAGAAAGAAAGAAAGAAAATACATGGCCGGCAAGCCACTCCCACCAGGTCACATGGCCGGCAAGCCACTCCCACAAAGGAGGCCACACCCACAAAGTAGGTTCCAAAAATGTTTGAAACCCATTACTGATACATACATACATACATACATACATACATCATAAACTTTCTGTGTTTTGAACTCAATGATTTCTCCTTTTTATTTGTACCTGACAGGTGTTGCTGGAACTGGGATGGTTTGGGCCTCAAAGCAGTGGTGAAATTCATTTTTTTTTACTATCAGTTCTGTGGGTGTGACTTGGTGGGCATGGCAGGGAAAGGATACTGCAAAATCACCATTCCCACCCTTCTCCTGGGGCCAGCCAGAGGTGGTATTTGCCGGTTCTCTGAACTACTCAAAATTTCTGCTACCGGTTCCCCAGAACCTGTCAGAACCTGCTGAATTTCACCCCTGCTTCAAAGGTTTATTTACTCTTTCCCTTACTTAAACATTGGTATATAGGCCTTTGTATCCCCTTAACATATCCTATTTTCAGATTAGTCTAAATGTTTTCCAAAACCATTGTAATGGACCCTGAGAAAAACCATAGATGCTGCCTAAGGCACTCTCAGATAAGAGAGGGTAAAGCCCATAATTGCGTAATAGATAAAAAAAGAAGTCCAGAAGCACTCCTCTCTAGCTTTTCAGAATATGAAGGAAACAGGGAGAGATGTGTACTTTCAGACTTGCAAAATTAATGTCACACTCCCCTCTTCAATGGGGAAGAAAATCTTAGGAAATGTAAGGTATTGTTTCTTTCCCTTTTTTTAGCAGCTAGAAGCAAGACAACATCCTACCTGTCAAGGACTCAGCTTCAACCACAATAATCTACAGGCAAACAATAGGTACAAACTCCAGGTAAACTGCTCCAAACTCAATTGCAGAAAATATGACTTCAGCAACAGAGTGGTCAATGCCTGGAATGTTGTACCTGACTCAGTTGTTACAGCCTCAAATCCTCACAGCTTCAACCTCAAACTGCCTATTGTGGACCTCACCCTTAAGACGTCCATGCATAAGCACACCAGCGTGCCTACCATCCCTGTCCTATTGTCCCCATTTATTCGTACCCATGACCATGTTTATACTTATATCTGTTATCTCGTACATGTTTGACAAACTAAATAAATAAATAAATTAAATAAATACATAAGAGCTTCAGCTGCAGAGAATGAGAAGAAGTCAGGAATCCAACAGGTAATATTCAGCCAAGGGAGAGAAGATCCCCATCCTTCTTTTATGGAATAGCCTTCTTTCTAGTTCTTCTGCTAATGGAAAAACCATTCCATTTTTTAAAAAAAAAATGTGAGTCAAAGGCATCTTGATTCTCAGTGCAGGTGTAAACCAATATCTATGGGAGAGTGAATGGAGAGCTTTCTATATGCATAAAAAGAATCCTTCCTTTTTTCCCAGGGTTTTACGAAGACCATAGGTGGTATCAGTATGCAGAATTTTGGACTTCTGATCAAGTGAGTGCAGGGGGTGGTGGAAACTATCACATCTTCCATTCAGGCAGAGCTATATCATAAAAGCCAAGCATCTTCTATTAATTCAAAGCCAAATTCTCAAAAGCAATATTCTCCTGGCATCTTCAATATTTCTCTATGATGAGGAAGAGATCACATACAAGCTTCAGTCTTAAAGCTGGAGAGATGTGGCTGCTGCTGCTTCTTTATTTAATAATAAACTATTAGACGCAGAGAGGAAGTTTCAGCATTCTGACAAAGTTGCAGCATTGAGCATGCTGTTTTGTTCAACAGAATGACACATGCCATCTTTCGTTTACTACTCCTTGGCAATTGATGGTAGACAATAGAATCTTGAGTTGTACAGCATTCTCCAAACTGTGGCACGACAAAACCGCACTAGTCAAAATCTCGGTGATAAAATTGCGGCGCTAAAGCCGCGACGTCATCACTGCCGCGACAACAGCGCGGCAACAGAAGGGCGCTTTAAAACGGCGCCGCGGCAGAAAGCCGACTTCAATTAAGGTAAGGGTTAGGATTAGGTTTAGGGGTTTGTTTTAGGGTTTGTTTTAGGGTTAGGTTTAGGGTTAGGTTTAGGGTTAGGTTTAGGGTTAGGGTTAGGGTTAGGTTTAGGGTTAGGGTTAGGGTTAGGGTTAGGTTTAGCATTAGGTTTAGCATTAGGTTTAGCGTTAAGTTTAGGGTTCGGTTTAGGTTTAGGGTTAGGTTTAGGGTTAGGGTTAGGTTTAGGGTACTGAGTGCTTGGGAATGCGCGAATTTTCCCTCCGCGATTATGTTATCGCGATAGGGTCGCGTTTTTCCTTAGCGCTTAGAACGGCGCGAATTAGTCTTTGCGCTTATGTCTCCGCGGATAAGGGCTTCGCGGATTTGTGGTGGAACCTCTCCAAACAGTTCCACTGATGAGTTAGTTATCTAGTGGAACACAGGCAGGTTGGTAGAGTATAAACAGAAGTCACACATGAAGAGGTGGCTGTAAATGTTTTATTGTGGACCTCACTAAGTATACAATTTTAAGAATATTTTACCCGGGAGTAAGCTCATGAACTTAGAAAAGCCATGAGCAAAATAAGGTTTGCAATAAAGGAGATGTACGAGTAACACTGGTTCGAATATCCCAGAGACAGAAGCATGTAACTTTGGAACGAGACGAACTATTTCTTCTCTTTCATTGTTAAAATATTCTGTTCTGCATAGAAAATGCATATTATTATTTAATATTTGCCTTCATTCAGTCTCAAGAGAAATAGTTAAACATGTATTCTCCACCTTCTGAGATGGCACAGTCCATTTTCTTTCATGGCATTTTTTTTTTCTCCGTTTCTTGCTCAGCATGGATGCTGCAAACCAGGAGAGAATCTACAAGCCGCCTGTTCTTGAAGCTGTGTTAATTTCCTTTTGCCAATTTTCCTGTTTCTTTGACTAACCATATGCCATTTCTAAGGATGACCTTGTTGGGGGAGGGCAGGGAAGCAATGAGAGACGCCCATAAAACTCTTTATCAAATATCATGTCATAGGACTAATTCCAGAAAATGATTTGAAATTGAACTTTGAACTTAACTTGTTTTGCATTAACCCCCTCTTCGGAGCATTGATCGACAGTGATTTTCCCCCCTTTCCTTAGGCTTTAATTTTTTTTAGCAATAAAACATCTCATCAACAGTAACTTCTTTTTGACAATAATAACAATCCTGATCCCTGAAAATAAGACCTCCCTGGATAATAAGCCCAATCAAGCTTTTGAGCGCATGTGTTAGAATAAGCCCTTCCCCAAAAATAAGCCCTCCCCAAAAATATTGCCACACAGCAGCAGCCATGAGGTGACCACACACACTGTCTCCTGCACCTCAAAAAAAATAAGACCTCCCTGAAAATAAGGCCAAGTGCTTATTTCGGGGGGGGGGGGTCAAAAGAAAATTAGACCCTGTCTTATTTTCGGGGAAAACACGGAACTTATTTCAAACAACAACCACCACAACACCTAAGACAATTGCTAATGGCTCCTTTTCACATCCCCGGAACATGCTGGAAAACTGATTGTCTTTGTTTAAAAGAGTCAAGATCAAGCAAAGGGGCTCAGATCTGCGAGTCGCCAATTCCCAGGGCCTTCAACAAAAATCTGGAAGTCAGAAACACCCATTAGTTGGGTGGCCCGTCAAAGATCACCTCACCTCTTGTAGAATTGCCACCCTGTTTTGACTTGATGAAGGCCTGCTGACATCTTCACCTCTCGATATAATCTAAGTGATTAATTTTAGGTGTAGAGGGGAAGGAATGACATTCAAATGGCAAGGAAGACATTCTGCACTATAAAACTCCCTTCTGCTGGCTTCTTAAACCACCCCTTGCGGGATGTAGAAATCTCCAAAGAGCATCATCCAGGTTTCCCTTGGTCCAAATGCACTTTGCCTCAGGCGGTTTTGAGATTTCATCCTTCTCTCCTTCCCTCTCTCCTCCGTACACCATTTTGGGTGTCCTCTCTCCTTCCACTTCCGCGCCTTCCCTTACTAGCCTTCAAAGCAGCTTTCTGTGGCAGTCACGATACGTAGACAGAGTGACCTTTTTATGCTTCCCTGAGCAATTTGGGAGGTTATTCGGCACAAAAGTAATTTATTGTGTGCCTGGTGTTATCGGCCCCTCTAATCTGCAGATTAACATAAATAATTATTGTAATATTGTACCGCATTGCAATAATCTCCATGCTAATTGAATAGGACTCAGGCAAACACTTGCCACGAATTCAGCATACATTAAGGTTAAGCCATCTGTTTTGTGACAGAAATAGAGAATTAAGGCATGAGGAGGAGGAGAAACTGAAAGAGAAGAATTATTATTAATGGTATAATGAAATGTTCCTGAACTTATATTCAGAAGCAGTGGCGAATTATTGCCAGAATATTTGCATACTAGCTGAAGAATTAAGCTGTCAGCTAATTCTCTTCTTTGGCAGTGTGAATATTGGGGGTTGGGGAGTGGCTAATAAGGAGCAGAATCTCTAAAGCTAAGCTAAGTTTTCTATATATTTCACAAAAGAATAAAGGCAAATGAATTACAGACAGAAATATCCAACAAGGTTGATTTATTAATTGTTATTAAGCACATATAGCGGTTGCTTTGCAAAGATCTAGAACGGAATATCAAAACTCTGTATCAGATCTATTTCAAGAATAGAATATTAAGCCTTTTGGCTCTCAATTCTGGGTTTTTTTATTTTTTAAAAAAATCAAAAGTAGAAAAAAAGTTAAGAAACCTATCACGGAAAGAGAAAAAAAAGATAGCTCTTCATACTGATATGATTTACTGTTAGGGCTGTAATAAAGCACTTAATTTTAGTGCTGTTTCCGGTCTGAAATCTAAACATGTTTATTATCCTGTGCATTTTACTGGCATTACTATGAACACTAAAGTCGGTAAGTAGAAATGAAATGCATAATTTCATTTGTTAGAAGGACAAAAAGAAAAAAGAAAGAAAGCTTCCATATTCTCTCTCTCTCTCTCAATATATGTATTTTTTTTTTAAAAAAAACAGATTGCTGAAGAATCTTAGATTCTTTGTGTGTGTATATGTGTGTGTTCTTTTAATTGACCCATTATTTTGCTTGCTTTCATTGCCAGCACCCCCTACTGAAAACGGAAGGCACTGGCTACCTGGCCCTCTTTTGATAAATAGTTTTAATTAAAATATTCTGTACCATAAGTATTTTAATGTTACCGACAAGCCAAAAGGTATGCAGCAATAAATTAAATTATATATTAAAATTAATCTATAAATATCCAGGAAAATTGACAGAAGCTTTTTAAGATTGGGAAGATGAGGTAGATTGCTAATTATGACAATTAAATAACCAGAGCACCCTCTCCTACCCCACCCCTCCCAAACGGAGAGAGAGGGAGGGAGATTAATGATAATCAATATTTCAGCACTGTTTTGGGAGAGAAAGAAGGAAATATTATATAGATGTCTATAAAAGTGAGACATTTGTAGTTTGTTTGAGTCCGGCTTTTGTTATTATAATAAAACGATAACCGGGAGAACATTAAACCTTTCAACACATTTACCAGTAAATAATAAGTGTGTGTGTGTGAGTGTGAGTGTGTGTGTGTACATACACACATTATGTTGCACAATTTATGATTTGTCTGCCACTTGGAGAAGGTCTTCTCGCATTCTATAATGTTGAAAATAATTGACTGTTTTGTTGACTTTAGGCCTTAATCAAAATCTTCTCCATCCACACATATTTTTCCATAGTATCTCTCTCTCAAAAAGAGAGAGGGAAAGAAAGAAATGAGAAGATAATTGAAAACATATTTTAACAGAAGCCTAGCTGCCACTGCTGTGAAATCTAGATTTCACTTGTGATTCTTAAAAAAATATTTCCAATGGAGAAAGTTTCCTCAAGGGGAGGGGGAGGGAGGGAGAGAGAGAGAGAGAGAGAGAGCATCTTCTGATCAACGATTGGGCTGTGTGATGAGCTGTCATTTTTCTAAAGATCCATCGTGGGGAACAATCCTGGATCTAGAATCTATGGACATCCTGAATTATACCTCCCTGTCATTCTGCTTCATCTTTATATATTTACAAATGGCTTCCTGCAATTGAAAGAACGCCCAGTTCAGAGGCGGTATGCTGCTGGTTCGCATCAGTTCAGGCAAACCGATAGTGGCGGCAGTGCGAGACTCCGCCCAATCACCTTGACGTCATCAACAGAAGGTTCTGTGCATGCCCAGATGTGCCATGCGCTCCCAAACCAGTAGTGAAGAAAATAGAATACCATCTCTGGCCCGGTTGTATTGCTTACTTTAGCAATGTGTAGTAAATCCAGGGAAATCCTACAACGTGATGGCTTCAGAGATTAGCTTTCGTTTAATTGCCTGGTGTAGTTATGGAATGCGGTGTTGCTACAATGCTGCTATCAGAGGCACTGATCATGTACCAGAGGAAAGAAGACAGGATGAAGAGGGTGGGGAAAAAAGCCCAAAGCTGCAGTTCTGATTCCTAGCATGGAATAGAGACTCTGGGGCTAAAGCTCATTACTCTCCTCTCCTCTTTAAAAAAAAAAAAGGCACTTAGTATCTTTCAATCAGATATTTTCTTCTAATTAAAGAATATTCACTCCTCTCTCGCCCGCTAATTAGGTAGTCTTTGTTGTAAAATGTTTGCTCTTATCTTTTGGAATCTTCCTCAATACCTACTCATTTCCTTCATTACGGGCTTTCCTAGAGTTTCCACCAAAGCATGTTAATTTCACCCCTTCCTGCTAATTATATCCTCATTTACAGATTGTTGCCTCTTTTGATTGGTGCTTTACCCCACTTGCTATAACTTCATTAACTACATCTTCTGACCCTGTTATTTCTTTTGACAGGAGTTGTTACTCCACTCCCTTCCATGGCTCCCTAGTGTCCTGCAGTCACTTCTAGGGCTAGTAGGATATCAAAGGATGCTGCTGCTGAACAGAAGTCCAGGCCAGGGAAAGAAGACTCTGCAGATACTTTGTGGTCCCTCCCATTTTTTTTAAAGGCCCAGCATATGAGACAATTAAGGTGACCATACGTCAGAGGACAAACTTGTGTTGGAAAGAAAAATCATTATTTCATTATATTTGAATTCTAAACATCTATGGAGATTCTCAGTCATCCAGGCCATGGCTGTCCCAAAGGTGCTTTTTCTAAAGGCAACTGGACTTTGTTTTTCCTTGAAGACATTTCGCTTCTCATCCAAGAAGCTTCTTCAGTTCTGACTGAATGGAGGAGGGTGAAATAATTAATATTCCTTGCAGTCATCTGGTTGTTGGCACTCATTCTGAGAGTCATTGAGGTGTATCTGTGCTCTCAGGATCACCTGAATCATGGAAATGACTATGGAACCTTCTTGGAACTGTTGAAAGGATTGTGTTGTAAACAGGAGATAGGTGGTGTCATATCTGTTGAGAGAAACCCTTAATATAGATGGACAGTTTGTCTTTCAAACCAAAGTCCAATTGCCTTTTGAAAAAGCACCTTTGGGACCTGAACTCTAAAGCAGACAGATCTTGAAGTCACCCTTTCCAGAAAGATGCATCTTGAATGCGTGTAGGCCCCAAGGTCACCCAGTCTTAATTAAGAAAAATAAGCAATCACAAAAAGGAATACATTCTTCTTTGATACATTCCATTTCTCTTTAAACTATAATCATTATTCCTCTTTCTGTATCTGTGTGTGTGTGTCTCTGTGTGTGTGTGTTTGTGTTCATGCACATAGATCAACCTAGGCACATTATCTGCCAATCTGCCTGTCCTCCTTAGATCTATTTGTTGGTTCAATGCATTTATAGTCTATTCTAATGCACAAAAATATTGCTTTGATTCATTTTGTTCTATGAAAGGACTTGAAATAAACTGATGATAATTCTCGAAAGTAGGTTAGGCTGGGAAGAAGAAGCAACATCTCCACCTGCCTTTCTCTCTAACGTTTGAATCTACTGGCACCTGGCACCTCATAATACTTAGCCCTATTCTAACTCAACAAATACGGAGATTTTCTTTATAAGTCTTTCATATGTACATTCCCTGCACTATTTTTCTCTACTTCCTTACTTTACATTGTCAGGAGTCCAAAAGATAATTAGATGGCTGATTCCAATGTCACAGAAAGAATTCTGGAGCACTGTATCAAAGTGTGAATAAAACTCTTCTCAGAAACATAAGATGAGAAAAACAACTCTATGCCAGAATCAAGCAACCAATTAAATGGAATAAAAATAGACCAAAGGAAACAAACAGAACAATATTTCCACTGGATTAAAGTCTTCAATTGAACTATACTCGTGTGATTTCATGGATAGCCCATATCGTTTTCTTGGCAATATGTTAGTAATTTGTCATTGCTCTCTTCCAAGGCTATCTCCTTCCTGATCTAGTCAAAATCCTTGGAATTCTCTAATGGACTCTCACCCAAACATTACCCAAGTCCTAACTGGTTTCTTTACAGTTCAGCCAAGACTATCTCTTGAAGAACATTTACCTTCATTTAATCGATAATCGGGACCAATCAGTGAACAACAATAAATTTAAATTTAGAAACAATCTCTTGTGCACTTGTATGATAAATAAAGGTTCCCTTCGCACATATGTGCTAGTCGTTGCCAACTCTAGGGGACAGTGCTCATTTCCATTTCAAAACCGAAGAGCCAGCGCTGTCCGAAGACGTCTCCGTGGTCATGTGGCCGGCATGACTAAATGCTGAAGGCACGCAGAACACTGTTACCTTTCCACCAAGGTGGTTCCTATTTTTCTACTTGCATTTTTACGTGCTTTCGAACTGCTAGGTTGGCAGAAGCTGGGATAAGGAATGTTCCGCGACGCTAGGGATTCGAACTGCCGACCTTTCTGATCGACAAGCTCAGCGTCTTAGCCACTGAGCCACCACGCCCCTCTGTATGATACTGATAGGCAATCAGCAAGCCTGACTGAGGGAGATATGAAAACATTGCTGCAGATACTGTTTGCAAACATAGAATACTAATGTTGAAAAGGACACACTGAATTCCTTCCAGAAAGATGTTATTTATTCTATGACATCAAGCTTGGCTGTTTGGACAACCATTTGTCTGAAATGGTATAGGATAGTGATGACTAATTTTTTTGCCGTCGCATGCCAAAAGCATGTGTTTGTCCAAAATAGCATGCGTGTGCATACCCCAGTGGTGGGTTTCAAAAATTGTTCGAACCTACTCTGTGGGTGTGGCCTCCCTTGTGGGAGTGGCTTGCCGCCCATGTGACTGGATGGGAGTGGCTTGCTGCCCATGTGACCGGATGGGAGTGGCTTGCCGCCCATGTGACCGGATATGAAGATGCCGACGACACTTGTCAGAACCACCTTAAATTATCTCACACACAGCACTGGCATGCATAAGAATATGATGTAAACATTTTTAAAAGGCATCTTTGGTTTGCGTTAAAACAACTTCAACACACGCAATGTTCTGATTGCACCACAAACGCAGTAGTCATCCTTACCTTTCAAAGAGGCACTGAGTTTTATAAATATGAGGATGATAGTCTAGAATAATCATATCCAAGGACCAGTGGTGGGTTTCAAAAAAATTTGGAACCTCTTCTGTAGGTGTGGCCTGCTTTCCGGGTCCACTGGTGGAACCTCTTCTAACCGGTTCGGTAGATTTGACGAACCGGTTCTACCGAATAGGTGCAAACTGGTAGGAACCCACCTCTGGCATACCCACACCCCATGCGCGCACCACCCTCCCATGACTTGTTTTGGGCCTAGCAGGACCCCCTGAAGCTTCCTGGGACAAAAAAATGGAGCATGCCTCCCCCCCCCCGCTCCACACGCATGCGTGGCAGAGACCCAAAAATCAGATGGCTGGCGGGAGGTATGCACGCATATGTGATGGAGCTGAGCTGGGGCAACGGCTCACATGCCCACAGAGAGGGCTCCACATGCCACCTGTGCCACAAGTTTGCCTATGGTGTAGGATTTCCCACTTGAATAGGGAGTTGGACTAGAATAATAGAATATCAGACAAAGAGGTCTTCTAGTCGGACTACTTACTCAAGCAGGAAACATATACTGCTCCATACAGGTAACTGTCCAGTCTCTTCTTAAAACCTTTCAGTAATGGAGCACCCAAAGCTCCACCTTTATGCAATTTGATTTGATTTGATTTGGGTGTCAGTGTTCTGGTCAGTGGTGGGTTTCAATTTTTTTAGCACCTCGTCTGTAGGTGTGGCCTGCTTTGTGGGAGTGGCTTGCTGGCCATGTGACCAGGTGGGTGTGGCTTGCCAGCCATGTGACTGGGTGGGCATGGCCAACTTGTAAAATGTGGCGAAACTCACTTAACAATGCAACCAAAATGTTTGCTTAGAAACTCTGGCATTGAAGTGTGCACGTCTTAAAGCTGTCAAGTTACAAGACCCTTGCACCCCTAACCCTTTAGAAAAAAAACCAGGGGTGTTTAAACTTGACAACTTTAAGACTTGTGGACTTCAACTCCCAGAATTCCTCCTCCAGTCATGTTGGCTCAGGAACTCTGGCATTGAAGTGTGCAAGTCTTAAAGCTTTCAAGTTACAAGACCCTTGTACCCCTAATCCTTTAGAAAGAAAGCCAGGGGTGTTCAAACTTGACAGCTTTAAGGCTTGTAGACTTCAACTCCCAGAATTCCTCCTTTCACTCTTCATCTTGATGAGGTGCGGATAGCCGGGGGAAGGAGCTGGAACCGGTTCTAAACGGCACTGTAGATTTGTGGAACCTCTTCTGAAGAAGAGGCTAGAACTGGCAGGAACCCACCCGTGGTTCTGGTCCATCGCCCAGTCAGCCAGATGCTCAGATTGGATTTGGCATTTTTGTCTGTCTATCGAGTCCTTCCCAAGGACCTGGGTGTTGCTGCTATTATTATTATTTATTAAATTTATGTTCAACCCATCTCATCGTGGGCTGCTATGGAAGCTTAGCATAGTCACAAGTAAAAAGATGTTGGTGGTTTGAAAAGAATTTTTACAAACAAATGAGGACAGGCCTTCCCCATATCCTCCTTTTGCATTCTTATAAATCTGAATGACTCATTTCTAGCAATTGAGAGGCTGGAATGTAGCATATGGGAGGCCTTTTTAAACACACACACACACACACACACACACACACACACACACACACACACACACACAGGCAATACCCAAGTTAGTTAATATGAAAAAACGCTGCATCTAGTTGTTTGCAAAATTACTTTTGTTGATTAAAAGGCTCTTCAGAACTTCCGGCTTGTGAAAGGGTTTTAAATTGTCTAATTTTGATTGTGATTGCTATGCAGAAAAAAAAAAAGTAACACGAGGGAAACCATTATATCACTGAATCTTTGTTAAGCAGGCCTTGGGAGTGTTTGACAGCATAATTAATCTTGTGATATGAACAAAGAAACCAACTCAATAGTATTGAAGATGCTTATTAAAAATACTAAATACCTTTTTCCACTTAAAAACCTTTTGAAATAGTGCAGTTAAGTGTCATTACCTTTTTTGTTTTGTGTGTGTGTGTGTGTGTTTTTGGAAAGGTTTTTTTTTGTCAGATTTGGGTTTAAAAATTGATACAGGGGCTAAATAGCAGCAGAAGTGCAAAAAGAATCAGCTCGGGTGACAATAAAAATTAGTTTTCAAGGGAGGAAAAAAAAGCAACAATGGGCCTTGATTTGGAAAGTCAGCTAAGCTATTTCTAAACATGGCAAGAATGTATATTTTCCTTGTTCCCAACAGAATACATCTTCTCCTTTGGTAATCTATTTTTCTCACCAACTGTACATTTCATTTTAAAAAATACTGGAGAAGGGAGGAAGTATTATTCTGCCCTTTTGCAAATGAAAATATCTAGAAATGACTTTAGGAACAAGCCTGAAGCAGCCTTGATTTCCTGACGTTGTTACTTTGAAATCTCTGCCAGGTTTGCACAGCATGCTAAACCATGGCTTGGGGAACAAAGCACAACTAACTGGATTTAGCCTGCGATTCGTAAACCAAACACCACTGGCCCGTGGGGTACAACACACCCATCACGGAGAAATGTGTCTGGTTTTTGCATGCTGTGTTAAAAAGCCGTGTGAATAGAACAGAGGGTAGATTAAATTTAAATGTTCACTTGCTAATATGGTGGGGCCTTTTCATTCTTTATAGCGGAGAAGGACATCTCAGAACAAAGACGAACAAGAGAGATTCATGAACTGGATATATTGTAGAAGGAGCTAGGGTGATACAGTGGTTAGAATGCAGTATTACAGGCTAACTCTACCCACTGCCAGGAGTTCGATCCTGACCAGCTCAAGGTTGACTCAACCTTCCAGCCTTCTGAGGTCAGTAAAATGAGGAGCGAAATTGTTTCGGGTAACAGGCTGACTCTGTAAACCATTTAGTGAGGGCCGTGAAGCACTGTGAAGCAATATAAGTCCAAATGCTATTGCTATATTTCAGCCGTAATTTTTAAATCGTATTGGTTGGGTATAACTGAACACAAAAAAGCCCCTCGCTGCAAATCCTCATATTGTGTCTGAAGAGGGCAGTAAGTAACAAAACACGTATCACAATCAGTGGTGGGATTCAATTTTTTTTAACTACCGGTTCTGTGGGCGTGGCTTGGCAGGCATGGCGTGAGTTGTTGGGGATGACTTGGTGGGGATGGCAGGGGAAGGATACTGCAAAATCCCCATTCCCTCCCCACCCCACTAACCTGCTTTCCAGCTCCATTCTCCTGCTCAGGGCAACAAAAGAAAATCAGCTGGGAAGCAGCGGGGGCGGGGCCAGCCTATTTGCCAGTTCTCTGAACTACTCAAAATGTCTGCTACCGGTTCTCCAGAACTTGTCAGAACTGGCTGAATACCACCTGATCCCAATGGCAATCATTTTGTAGAACTACAAAAGGCCAGGGTTGGGAGTGTCCAGTAACGTCACAACATGTTTCAACACTTTATACTAGATGTATACCCCTCCTATATATAGAGTAGTGTATATAGGAGGGTTATACACCTCCTATATATAGACTTCTGTGGAATTGCATCATCTGTGCTGGAACATCGGAACATTCTCAGCTTGATCCTCCCCAAATACTTTTAACAGGATCCGTTGTTCTTAACTGAGCATGAGGACACAGAACTAAAGCAGGAATCTTCAAACTTGGCAACTTTTAAGACTTGTGGACTTCAACTCCCAGAATTCCCTAGCCAGCAAACTGTTTGGGGACTCCTGGACTAAAGATCCTTTGTCACTACATTCTGCTGAGTTTCAGTCTCACAACAACTAATCACTCTGAAGAACTGGAGACCTCATAGAGCAGTGTCTCTCAACGTGAAGGTGTGTAGACTTCAACTCCCAGAATCCCTCATCTAACAATCTGTGTGCTAGAAATACTGTATTAGAATGATGATTTCCAGAAAAGAAGCCAGGGGATTTTTTTTCCCCTGCATAGTATGAACTGGTATTCCCTGTTGAAACGTTGATTATCCTGTGGAACACAGAGATGACCAACTCAGTTGACATATCCTACTGCGCAAAACCCTCAATGTCAACTGAGAACAATGAAGCACCTTGAGAGGTGATTGGGGGGAAAGAGCCGAGGTGGCGCAGTGGTTAGGGTGCAGTACTGCAGGCCACTTCAGCTGACTGTTATCTGCAGTTCAGCGGTTCTAATCTCACCGGCTCAAGGTTGACTCAGCCTTCCATCCTTCTGAGGTGGGTGAAATGAGGACCCAGACTGTGGGGGCGATATGCTGACTCTGTAAACCGCTTAGAGAGGGCTGAAAGCCCTATGAAGCGGTATATAAGTCTAATGCTATTATGTCTCTAATCCAAATAGACATTAGTAAACTTTTAATATGATTGAATCTCAGGTTTTTAGAATAGAATAACAGAGTTGGAAGGGACCTTGGAGATCTTCTAATCCAATCCCCTGCTTAGGCAGGAAACCATATACCATTTCATACAAATGGTTGTCCAATCTCTTCTTAAAATCTTTTGGAGGTGTTTGAATCCATCAAACATTTTTTTCCCCTGGGGATTTAATAAAACAATTGGAAGCCAGAGAGGTTGCAGATGATGGTAGTGGTTAATTAGATTTGTTATAGACTCTCCACTCCAAAAGATGGATGAAAAGAACGTTCAAGCATATTTCTCAGCCAATTTATAAATTTAAGAACCCTGGATTTTCAGCTATCTTCTCTTCTTCTTGAAAATAATTTCTTAATTCTTTTTCATCATCTTTTTCATCTGACTTCCATTCCCCACCATCCAGTCAGAACTGAAGATGCTTCTTGGATGAGAAGTGAAACATTTTCAAAGAAAAAAACAGAAAGTCCAGTTGCCTCTTGAGGGAAAAAAAAGCAACTTGGTATATTTTTCACTGGTTGCCAAACAAAACAAAAACTACAAAATAATAATTCTAGAAGTGCTTTTAAGTGAGACATACAGATCAACCAATACTTTTGAATGCAGGTTGAAAAACAGTCTTAGGTACCTATATACTCTTCTCACGATTTATTCCTAACACAATGAAACAAAATGTTAAGCTCTTAACAATAATGCAAATGGGGAAAAAAAGCTACAAAAATTCTTCCAGAAAGACAACACCGTTTCCATATTTTTCTCCTTCTTTACTCACATTTAAATGACATAATTAATGGCACCTACATTTGCAAATACAAAGGGCACCAATTTGCTGCTCAAAAGCGACTCGGTGATAGTATGCAGCAGTCTGATGAAGTGTTTGAGATAGGAAGGAAAAACAATTCCTCTCCGTATTGTCACCCGACAGTAGTTTGTTTTGGACTGTGTTTGCATTTGCACGTAAAAAAAAAAATATTGAGAACAATCTATTGGGTAAAATCTGACAATTACTGACATAATGGGGCAGCCCTTGAAGAGCATTCGGAGACTCCAGCTTGTCCAGAATGCAGCCGCGCGAGCGATTGTGGATGCACCTCGGTACACCCACGTTACACCTATCCTCCGCGAGCTGCACTGGCTGCCTATTGGTCTCCGGATACCCTTCAAGGCGCTAGTCGTCACTTATAAAGCCCTTCATGGTATTGGACCTGGGTACTTGAGAGACCGCCTGCTGCCAATTACCTCCCAAAGACCTATCAGATCACACAGACTAGGCCTCCTCCGAATTCCATCCACCGGCCAATGCCGATTGTCGACCACCCGGAGTAGGGCCTTCTCTGTGGCTGCTCCGGCCCTCTGGAATCTCCCCGTGGAGATCTGGACCCTCACCACCCTTCAGGCTTTCCACAAAGCCATCAAAACCTGGCTGTTCCAACAGGCCTGGGGCTGATGAGTTCCCATCCCCACTCGAATTTTGTGGCTGTTGTCTGCTTTTAAATTGTTTCCGTATTTTGTTTGTCTGTTTTTATTGCTTTTTGTCTGTATTATTCCCTTTCCCTTCGGTTTGTTAGCCGCCCTGAGTCCCTCCGGGAATAGGGCGGCATACAAGTGTAATAAACCTATAAACCTATAAACCTATAATGTCCTCTTGAGCTTTAATTTGAGATGAACCTTTCTAATGATCCTGGACTACCATCTTGTGAGTCTCCTCTGAAAGGTTGTTGGGGAACAAAATACCTACAGCAGAGATACATTTTCTTAGGTATGGTGTGTCAATGCAGAACTTTCTCAGAGATCTGGCTTGACTTTAATTCAAACAGGAGAAGAATTCAAGGATTCTGAAAACAAGAAGTTTAGTATCTCTGATGCTCCAAGTCTCATTTCACAGCCTACATTGGTCAACTTAGTTTAGAGAAATTGGCTAGAAAGAAGTTCCCCAAAGATGGGCTGCAGCAGGAGTCCGAAAGCTCGGAAGACAAAACCTCCAACTCAGATTGGATCCTGCAACATTATCAATGACCACTTTCCATTGAATATTGGGTGGAAGAGAAAGTTTCCATTTGTTTACAAGCTGGGCAGTCAATCAATGGAATTGCATGTTGTATTTTCTCAAAGCTTCGTAAGAGTGCAAAGGTGATACACAGAATAGTAACAGTTCCTATTGCCACCAGAAGCAACTGCAAAAGCTGTCATGTACCAGCATATGTAGAGATCAGTCTTGATCTTCGCACCTCAGAACGCAACAAGAATTCCTATCAAATGCAAGCTGTTGTTCTACCCAAAGAAAATCATACCAGAATCCTGGCTCAAAAGTCACCTGGGTAAATTATTTTTCTATTATAATAACCAATCTGTGTTCAAAAGGTTACTAGTGCTATTATGAATATAGAAATGAATTTGCACACACACACACACACACACACACACACACATTTACACATGCATACTCATTCATCATTCTTTAGGAAGTGTGTGAGTCAATGTACATTTAAAGTGATCAGTTTTACTGTCTGCTTTTACTGCCAAATGGTGTTGTGTAATCACATAATCATTCTAGGAAGTGCTACAAAGAAAAATCATTCTCTTCTTAAGGTCTGACACTACTACAAGTGTATAAGAGTGCATGCATGTATCAGAAGAAGAAAGAAAATGTAAAAGAAATCTTGGGAAGGAAGGAAGGAGAGAGAAGAGTAGAAGGAAAAGAGAGAGAGGGAAGAAGAGAGGGAGGGAAGGAAAGGGAAGGGAAGGAAGGAGAGTGAAGAGTACAGGGAAGGAAGAGAGGGAGGGAGTGAAGGAAGGAGATAAAAGAGTAGAGGGAAAAGAGAGGAAGGGAAGGGAAGGAAGGAAGGAGAGAGAAAAGTACAGGGAAGGAAGAGAGGGAGGGAGAGAAGGAAGGCGATAGAAGGGTAGAGGGAAAATAGAGGAAGGGACGAGAAGGGAAGGGAAGGGAAGGGGAGGGGAGGGGAGGGAGGGGAGGGAGGGAGGGAGGGAGGAAGGAAGGAAGGAAGGAAGGAAGGAAGGAAGGAAGGAAGGAAGGAAGGAAGGAAGGAAGGAAGGAAGACACTAGCCAGACTTTTAGAATTATCTTTCTTTTCAAAGTTTCATAATCTCAGTTACTCTTTTGTTTCCCATAATGGCAACCACATGCTTCCAAATCAGTTCCATCCCAACTTGCAATATTACCAAAGGAAGAAGGAAATGATAACTCGGTTCAATCTCCCAACAAAATAATTTTCTAAAATGTTGCCACTCATAACATCTATTAGGGACCCAACTGGCAGATATGTAATCCATCTTGCACTGCGTAATTTGGAATGAGAAAGAAATCAAAGTATTGGTTTGTTTTAGGTTTAAACATATCCACAATTGCTTAGTAAAATATTTTTTGGCATAAACTGCACCACTAAAACAGTAATAACGAGATGTGGAAATACAATCAAATAATTGAAGCCAAGTCTTCAACCGTAAGAAGGAGGAAAGATTCTTTTCACTTATTAATCCCTGCAATGACATTTTTTTTTACCTATTCAGATTTAGCTCTTTTCTTCCCCCTTGCTAAAAAAAATCTTTTAAAAAAAACCTCACCCCCAACCACAAAATCTTTTAATATATTCCTTGTGCTGCTTTTGAATATTAATAAAAATTAATAATTAATTTTGCCGTTGGCATTGCAAAGATATACTAGTTTTAATTAGTGTACTGTACTCCTATACAATTAAAAAATAATTGATGTCCACACTTGTTGGCGGACTCTGTGATCACTTGTTCTGTTGTTGTCAACAAACGCCTTTAAAAACAAGTCCAAGTATGTTGGCTTGTCCATCTGATTTATGCTCTCAAAATAAACAGACAAATCTTTTATGATGAAATAGAACAGTTTTCTCTTTAAATTATCCACAAACCTATTAACTGAGAAAAACTAGTGGGGGCCTGAAAGAAATTACGGAAAGACGATAAAAAAAATGTTGCATCTATCAATGAATTTGTCTGGAAAACATCAGCAAATTGACAACATATCCTGTCTCCGATGTGAAATGGCCATCTTGAATTTGTTATGTCGGTTCTATCAAGCATTTAATTTTGACGTCCTTTATAATCAACTTTGGTTATTCCAATTCAGCGTATCATGTTGCCTTTTTTTTTTTTACTACATCATTTTAATTGCACCATGAACTACTTCATTATAGTCTATCCGTTTTTCTGTTCAAGGAGGGATGTTGAATGCTCCAAGTGTAAATCCTCACGGGGATAAGAACTTACTTCCCTTCAAAGTATTTGCATCTGGATCGTTGAATAAAAAGAAGTTAGAAATAGTCCAAGAAAAGCTGTCAAACCCCGAGCCACAAACTTTCAGATATAAAAATGAGGATAACCATACGTGTCCAAATAGGATGGAAAGGAAATGTGAACTGCAGTTCCTTTGTGTTCCAGTCTACAAAAAAATAAGCTGGAATGTTTTCAGCGGGTACTGCACTTTCGTAACTTCTAAATAGAATGGAATATGGTGGAAACTAATTGAAGGCGAGAAAAAAATGAATATCCATGCAGGGAAGATCAGAACACCAAATACAAGCTGGACGGATACCTCATATATGACCCTCACTCAGTCCAAGACCTAGGAATCTAAGCCCCAGAGCTCACTGTAACAGCATTGCCAAAAAGGCATTAAGAGTTGTTAACCTAATTTTGAGAAGCTTGAGTAACACTGTACTACAAACCAGGGCATACAAAACCTTTGCCAGACCAATTCTCGAATACAGCGCATCTGCCTGGAATCCACACTGTATATCGGACATTAATACAATTGAGCGAGTCCAGAGATATTTTACAAGAAGAGTCCTCCACTCCTCTGCTCGCAGTAGAATACCTGATGCCACTAGACTTGAAATTTTGGACCTGGACAACCTAGAACTAGAACCTACGGTCTGATCTAAGCTTAGTTCACAAAATTGTCTGCTACAATATCCTACCTGTCGATGACTATTTCAACTTCAACCGCAATAATACATGAGCAAACAATAGATACAAACTCAAAGTAAGCAGCTCCAAAGTTGATTGCAGAAAATACGACTTCAGTAACAGAGTGGTCAACGCCTGACTCCAGAATGCTCTACCTGACTCCATTGTTACATCCTCAAACCCCTAAACCTTCAACCTTGAACTGTCCACCGTGGACCTCACCCCATTCCTAAGAGGTCTGCAAGGGGGCGTGCATAAGTGCTCCAGAGTGCCTACCATCAATTTCCTACTGTCCCCATTTATTTGTACTCATTTCTTATGTATGTACTTATACCTGCTTATACGTACAGGTTTATATGTCATATTCATATTTATACTTGTTTTCTCATACATGCTTGGCAAATCAAATCAAATAAAAATAAGAGCCTTTTTGTGAATAAAATCTTCACATTACGCGAAGTCCTTGACTTACAAACATTTTTTTAGCAATGGTCTGAACTTATGCAATACGCAAAATCCTTGTGCTTACAACTGTTGCGGCATCCCCATGGTTGTGTGATCAGAATCTGAGCATTTGGCATCTGTGTACAACAGTTGCAGCATCCTGGGGGTCATGTGATTAAGATTTGCAACCTTACCAGCCAGCTTCTGACAAGCAAAGTCAATGGGGTAAACTGGATTTACTCAATGACTAAGTGATTTACTTGACCATTGCAGTGATTTGCTTAACAACCATGGCAGAAAGGGTCTAAAAGTCAGACTCCCTTAACCATTAGTCTTGCTTATCAATGGAAATTTTAGTCCCAACTGTAATCATAAATGGTGGACTACCTATATAGTCTACTACACAGGTAGTCAGCAGTAACCCATAATACAACCTGCTCAGTAGAATTGTTAGTTAGTTAGCAGTTAACAGTTAGACTTATATACCGCTTCATAGGGCTTTCAGCCCTCTCTAAGCGGTTTACAGAGTCAGCATATTGCCCCCAACAATCCGGGTCCTCATTTTATCCACCTCGGAAGGATGGAAGGCTGAGTCAACCCTGAGCCGGTGAGATTTGAACAGCTGAACTGCAGAACTGCAGTCAGTTGAAGTAGCGTGCAGTGCTGCATTTAACCACTGTGCCACCTCGGCTTGTTGTGGAGGAGGAGACAGGCAGACAGACAGACAAAATAAACCAGCCTCGTAGGATCAGTTGGTACCACAGAAATAATTGTAATACATAATAAAAAATATCACCGAGAATAAATAAATGGGGAAACTGACTTGTGACACAAAACAGTTTCCCATGCTACTTTTCTCACAGAAGTTCAGAATCCAAAGAAGCAAAATTTGAACGAGGGGGGGGACGACCCTTCAACCTCTGTTCTCCATCTGATTTATAACTTGAGCATAACAATTTTGTAGGGTTCTGGTAAGGATTATTAATGCATCGCATGTCAAACACTCTGAATACCTGGAGTGCAAACTGCAAAAATGTTGCTTGCATTCCCCTCCCCCCTTTTTCCTAAGATCAAAGTATTTGCATTTGGTTTCCTTTTTTTTCTTTTACAGAGATGCACATTCTACTCATTTTCAGCAACAAGGCATAAGAATTATTTTTGACTGATGGAAAAACATGCAGGCCTAAACATGAAAAAGGTCAGTATTCAACTCTGTAATCTTTATGCTCCCAGATAGCAAACATGAAAAATCAGCAAATCAGATATTTATGCAATTAACGCTTTCATCTTGATGAATGGTCCTCGATGGCTATTTTAACTCAAAGGAGTAGTAATTCAGTGGGGGTGGGAGAGGAGAAACAAGTTGAGCTACAGACATTACATTCAGATTCCAACGGATTTAGAATATTATTTCTCCAGTTTGCTAGCTGGTAGAGATAGAAATGGGGTGGAAACAAAATTGGCAGATAACAAAACTTTATTTTTATGTGACTTGTGAAACTAACAAGAAGAAAAACACTGCTCAATCAGGGACAATATTGTGAAACAAAAGGACAATACATTACTTTTCTCTCCAAAGAATTCTTCTGTTTTTATTTCTTTTTCTCTTTCTCTTCCTCAGTATGTATATGTATGTGTGTGTGTGTATGTGTGTGTGTGTATGTACACATACACACACACACACAGATATATATATATATTTGTGTTTTTATTTGTGCTGATAATATATATATATATATATATATATATATATATATATATATATATATATATATATATATATATATACACACACACACACACATACACATATACATACATACATACATACATACATACATACATACATACATACATACATACATACATACATACATACAGCTTCCAGTTTGGGAGGTGGGTAAGAGAGACAGAGAGAGAGAAAAGTAAAGTTCCAAGTCCTTGGGATTCCTATACATTCTGGTCCCAAATTTAATTTCACAATATGCATTTGTAAAAAGACATTCTCTCTCTATTTTTCACATGAACTGGAACAACTGAAATAGACCATGGATAACTCAGTTGCAAATGGCACATTGGTCTGGGAGGTTCAAAACATATCAGCTGGGATCAGAAATCCCCCAAACCAGTCTTTATTATTTTGCCTGTCAAGCTATAATGTACATGTTAAACGTGTTATTTATATAAATAAAATATCCCTCACCTTACCCTAGACATGCAGCAAAGAAATGAAACCTGTTCAGCACATCATTTGAAGCTTTAACCAAGGGCATTCAAGACGGTCTGAATGCCAGATTTATGACAAAGGGCTCCCTTGTTTACTTTAAGTCATAAAAATGAGTGAGCACTGCACAGCATATGTGAAGCTCAACACCTTTGTGGCCTGTGAGAAAATAAGCACATACATTTCTTTTTACTTTTATGTCACAGGCCAGCCAATGACAGGAGGCTTGTTGCTAACATCTACCTCATTATTAAAAGCAGAAAACGTAACCTATTCATTTACCTCAGGATACTTCAGCATTACTCTTTTAAGGTAACGAAAGAGGGGGGGGGGATAAGAATTTCTCTCATAAGCCAATGTGCATACACACACACAGAGAGTCATTATGAAATACCATCTTCCTATATTTGTTCCCTCCAGATGTACTATGACCACAAATCTAAGGAGACTCGCTGTCATTTTCGGGTTGTGGTGGAGCTACATCTCTCAGAGGTCCTACTCATCATGGCTGCCGAAATCCCAACCCATATGGAAGGAAGGCAGTAGTCTGGGAAAACTTGGTGCAATTTTTTTAACGATGGGAGGAGGACAGTTTTCTTTAAGTGAAACGTTCATGGTATCTAATAGAATTACCTTTACAATAATATTATATTATATAATAATAATATTACCTTTAAAGCTCTACATGGCTTAGGACCTGGATATCTCCATGACCGCCTCCTGCCACATACCTCCCAGCGTCCGATAAGATCTCACAGGGTGGGCCTTCTCCCTGTGCCGTCGACTACACAATGTCGACTGGCGGCCCCTCGGAGCAGAGCCTTCTCTGTAGCTGCCCCGGCCCTATGGAACGATCTACCCCCTGAGATCCGGACCCACCCCACTCTCTCGGCCTTCTGAAAGTCTACTAAGTCCTGGCTAAGTCCGGGAGGCCTGGGGCTGTTGATCCTCGATTGAGTTCCAGCCCCACTAAGAACTGAGTATATGTTGTGTTCTTTTAACCTCTTTGTTTGTATTTTAAATTTTCTAGTATTTTTAACTGTTTTTTATGTGAGCCGCCCGGAGTCCTTCGGGATTTGGTGGCATTGAATTAAAATTAAAATTAAAATAGAAGAGATCATCTATCTACTCCAGATGTCCCTAGATAATGCAAAGTGTTTAAACTCATCTCAATCCAACTTAAAGCCTCATATTATGACACCAACATTTTTAAAAAATGGATGATAAATAGTAGGAACCAGCAAAATGTCGCCATCTTTTAGTGGATTTTTATCATTGACTATGTTGTTCCATTCAATGAACAAGTTGTGATGGGACTTGATTTGATCATGGCCCTCGTTTTTATTGAAGGAACACGTTTAGAAGATGGGAGTGAGACTGGGAATGAGGAACTAATGAAGTTATTTCTAAATTAACATGATATGGATGAACTGAGTTCCTATCAACCAAACCTTTGGCAGCAGCGCACGGACAAGCTTTGAGAAGACATCAATGGCAGTCCCATGTATAATTCACTGCAACAATGAAATTGGAAGTTTAAGAAATCATTGCAATCAAACTCCTTGATTACATCTGACAAGCTGTTTGAAGTTAAGGATTCTGGTGGCAGATTTGGGACTAGATCAATGGTGGGATTCAATTTTTTTTACTACCGGTTCTGTGGGCATGGCTTGGTGGGTGTGGCTTGGTGGGCATGGCAGGGGAAGAATACTGTAAAATCCTCATTCCCTCCTGATCAGCTGGGACTTGGCAGAGAATAGATGGGGGTGGGACAAGTCAGAGATGGTATTTACTGGTTCTCTGAACTACTCAAAATTTCCACTACCTGTTCTCCAGAACTGGTGGGAACCTGCTGAATCCCACCTCTGAACTAGACTCAAGTCTAATATGTAAAGAAAAAAAGGCTTAAAAGTGGATCTTTTCGGGCAACAGAAATCCCATCCAAGATGGAATGAATACAAACCCCTTAGATAGGAGAACCTAATATCACAATCATGATGCATTTACAGAATGAAGAATATCTAGAGCTAACTTTTCACTTCTCTAAGTCAAAAGCCTGCAACGAAACAGTGATTTCAACTTTAAATCTGAATATATGTCTTCCACTAAGTCATTCAGAAAAAGAAATAATTTTCTCCTTATTGAAAATATGGTAATATTTTAATCTAGCTACTAGGGCAAAATATTTTATTTTTTGTATACTTATCTGGCATCTGTAACTTTTGGGGGCATTTAATTTTAAATAGAATGTTTTCCTCTATAATTTATGAGAGGGGGGGGAAATCTTAGTAATATATTGCTGTAGTCATTAACACTGTTTAATAGTTTCACTTGTAATCCCCTGTTTCACACACTCATAAATTCTAAAAATATTCATCTCTCTAAGCTAAATCAAAGAAAGACTGAATGAAGTTACCCATTTTTGAGTAATGATCACAGAAAGATTTCTATACAGGCAACTAGGCTGTTTATGGGAGAATTAGCTTTACAGTTAACTTTTATGGTAAGTTTTATATCATCCAATGTTTTCTAAAGGAGTAATTCCATAGGTTCCAGTAGAAACCATAATGAAGTCACAGCATGCTGCAGATGTAATTCTGATTAATAATATCCTGATTTCATCAGTTGGTTCCTGATGGAAATGATATAAATGTACAGTACCCAATTTGTCTTACTTGTGCAATTTTATTTATTAATCAAAAGGATACAGTGGCTCAGTGGCTAAGACTTGCCGATCAGAAAGGTCGGCAGTTTGGTGGTTTGAATCCCTAGCGCTGCATAACAGAGTGAGCTCCCATTACTTGTCCCAGCTTCTGCCACCCCAGCAATTCGAAAGCATGTAAAAATGCAAATAGAAAAATAGGAACCACCTTTGGTGGGAAGATAACAGTGTTCCATGCCCCTTCTGCGTTGTCATGCCGGCCACATGACCACAGAGATGTCTTTGGACAGCGCTGGCTCTTCGGCTTTGAAACAGAGATGAGCACTGCTCCCTAGAGTCTGGAACAACTAGGACGCATGTGTGAGGGAAATCTTTACCATTACCTTTTATTTATTAATCATTTTTCTATGCATCTCATCTCACACAAAGCAATTCTGGGCAATGACATCATAAGGCTTGTGACATCGTTCATTTTTGTTTATTTTCAAATGTTCATACTCCAAAGAAATAACTATTTGCTGAGGGATAAAAATAATAGCAATATGTATAGAAAGAAAAAATATGTAATACTTTCTTCTGGATTTAAATTTCCTAAACCTGCTACCCAACCTGTGCCAATGGTGGCCAAGAATTTTGAACACTGTAGTCCTACATACTATCTGGAGATTGCCAAGACAGGGACAATTTCAAGACAGTTCCTTTGTAACTTCAAATGACTGCTGAATGAGTAGTTATAACCATTTGTGGAAAATACAGTGGCACATTGGTACTCGGCTGCTTTGAAACTCACCAAAATTGGTACTCAATGCATTTTGATGTGAAAATGTTGTCCCAATACACAGCATTTGTTTCGTATTCAATGCACAATCTAGAACCTGTCAGTGTCAGCTGCCTTATGACTCACTACATTATTCCTTATGGGGAAAAATGCTTGGTACTCCTAGTTTTTGGCATGGCACGACAAAACCGCGCTCGACTAAGCCACGCCCGATTAAACCACGTCGCTGACGTCATCAACAGGGCGACAACAGCGAGCGCGGAGAAAGAAGGGTGCTTTAAATAGCGCTTTGAAAGCAAGCCGATTCAATTTAAGGTAAGGGTTAGGTTTAGGGTTAGATTTACGGTTAGGTTTAGGGTTAGGTTAAGGGTTAGGGTTAGGTTTAGGGTTAGGTTAAGGGTTAGGATTAGGTTTAGGGTTAGGTTTAGGGTTAGGTTTAGGTTAAAGGTTAGGGTTAGGGTTAGGGTTAGGTTTAGGATTAGGTTTGGGGGGTTAGGTTTAGGGGTTAATTTTAGGTTTAGCGTTTACAGCGTGCTTCTGTCTCCGCGCTGTTGTTGCCCTGTTGATGACGTCAGCTACACGGTTTCGTCGAGCGCGGTTTAGTCAAACGCAGTTTTGTGATGGAACCAGTTTTTGGTACTCATCACACCTCCTGGAACTAATTAACAATGAGTACCAAACTACAACTGTAGGGATGGTTCAGGAAGCATCTTAAACTTAATATATATTATGTCAACGGTGCCATTGATTTTCAACAATTCAGCAGTTCAAGTGGGAAGGAGTTCCAGGGGTTAAAGAAGGGGATTAAGACTGCCTCTCTAGTCAACACCTCCATTTCATGGCGCATCCTTTGCTGTCCTGTAAACAAGTTCTCCTAGAGCATTTCACAAAAATATCAAAAGTGTGTATAGCACAGTGCCACAATAAATTTAACAGTTAATTAACAAGAGCAGTTTCCGTTGCAAATTCAGTTTAATGTCAATGTTTTCGTGCTGCATAATTAAAGTGAAAATCTTTAAAACACAGAGAGAGAAAGAGAGATCACATCTTTTTTTTTTTCTTTCTTACAAAGATAGAAATGGAACAGTTCCCTCTATTGGTTTATATTTTTTCCTAAACTAGAGTTCTTCTCCATTCTTTCAGAGATGGACTAAGAGCAACACCTGGAAATGAATCAGTGTAAGCACACAAAGTAAAAACATAGGGTTACACATACCCCCACTCCCTCTTTTCAAAACATAAAATATATTAACCCCACAGTTAGCTCATGCTCATTCCTCCTTCTGTAGCATGTTGGAGACACACATATTTTCTTCTGTTAATGCTCTAGTGATGATCGCTTCACATAAAAAACATTTCTCGATACAACTGTATACTAAACACAGAAAACTACTGGTAACCTCAGCCCACCTTCCATCACAGGTAAGTGAAATAAGGTGATTATTTCAGGAGCTGATTGGGCTAGCTGTATATAAGGTGTTATTTTTGCCATCAGGCCTTCAGATGTTCTCTTGAATATTTGAAGGCCTGATGGTTGTTGTTACTAGTTGTGAAATCGCGTCTGATCCATCACGACCCCATGGATAACGTTCCTCCAGGCCTTCCTGTCCTCTACCATCCCCTGGAGTCCATTTAAGCTCACACCAACTGCTTCGATGATTCCATCCAGCTACCTCATTCTCTGTTGTCCCCTTCTTCTTTTGCCCTCAATCATTCCCAGCATTGGCCTCTTCTCCAGTGAGTCCTTCCTTCTCATCAGGTGACCAAAGTCTTTGAGTTTCCTCTTCAGGATCTGGCCTTCTAAAGAGCAGTCAGGGTTGATCTCCTCTAGGACTGACTGATTTGATCGCCTTGCAGTCCAAGGGACTCGCAGGAGTCTTCTCCAGCACCATAGCTCAAAGGCCTCAATTCTTTGGTGCTCAGCCTTTCTTATGGTCCAACTTTCAAACTTACAGGTAGCGTTCATCTTGCAATCACAATCAAGCTCAAAATTTCCGTTTCTAAGCATGATCGTAATTAAGTGAGTTTTGCTGCATTTTACATTAGGCCGTTACCATAAAGAAAATAAATTAAAAATTAAGATAGAATCTTATCCAAAAGAAGCCTTACCATCAGCAGCACGATAGCTCTGCTGACCCAGGAAATATGCTAATAGAAAATTTAAATCAGGAGTGTCCACCCTTGGCAACTGTAAGACCTGTGAACTTCAATTCCCAGAATTTCCCAGCCAGCCAATTCTGAGAGTTGAAGTCCACAAGTATTAAAGTTGCTAAGATCGGACACCCCTGATTTAAAGTAGATATCACGTAAAAGGACCACAAGAAAAATCCCCATCATTTTATATAACTGTACTTGCAGTTGCTGCTGAAAGGAATCCAACACGTATCACATTTACAATTTGGTACCCTTTCCAAAAACGAATAGTCATAATTTTAGAGAGAAAGCTGTCAAAATATGTTCCGCAAACACCTTGGCAAGAGATCTGGGCAACTGGAGTAATTCTGTGAAAATGGAAAGGATGCCAAAGAGAAATGTGTTTTGATCTTCTAAGCAGGAATCCATCCAAGAGAAAGATTCTGTACATATATTATCATGAAACTATTAGAAATAATTAGCCGGATATTTCAAAACATTACATTATCAAATGTGTTATCAACTCAGTGCAAATTCTGGGATCTATTTCTTTCTTTGCTAAACAAATGGATGTCTATCTTAAAAAAAAAAAAATCAAGGGTGCCTAATTGTACCATAATATAGTTTATAAACTTTGATGGAGTAGTTAAAGCTTGCAGTTCTTTTAGAAATTCTCCAAATGTTAAGATTTCTGTAGCCTTCCACAATAAATTCTGAAACTGTGCAGGGGGGAAAAATATCACAACATAGACAGCTAGGGATAGTCCTAAAACTAGTAGTGATCTATACGCTCTGTGCAGAATGGGAATAGATGAGATACAGTGCAAAATATAAACTTTTTTTAGGATGCAGTTAGAGGGATTATCATCACTTTATGTATAGAATACAAAACATTTTGTCCTGTCTTGTTTTATGATCCTATGTGCATGCTATGAAGATATAGCTATTGTTAGTGCTATTTTTGCTAGCTACAGTTTGCTGTGCTGACTCTGTAAACCGCTTAGAGAGAGCTGTAAAAACACTGTCAAGTGGTATATAAGTCTAAGTGCTATTGTCCTTCCTTCCTTCCTTCCTTCCTTCCTTCCTTCCTTCCTTCCTTCCGTCCGTCCGTCCGTCCGTCCGTGGTGGTACAATTTAGAATGTAGTATTGCAGGCTGACTCTGCCCACAGTCTGCAGTTCAATCTGTTGATTCAGCCTCCCATCCTTCCGAGGTGAGTAAAATGAGGACCCAGATTGTTGGGGGCAAGAGGCTGACTCTGTAAACCGCTTAGAGAGGGCTGTAAAGGCACTATGAAGCGGTATATAAGTCTAAGAGCTATTGCTATTGCTAGTGCTACTTAAAATGCAGATGTTGTTTCCAAAGAGACAACATTCGTTTTATTTTATTTATTTATTTATTTATTTATTCTGCTGTTTGAGCTATCTGTATTTAATATCCTGTTAAGCAGCATTAACTTTTAACTTGCCATAAAACCCAATAATGTTATTTATCAAGTTGTTTTAATTGCCAAGAACAGATAAGCATATGTCCCAGTTAGTCTGGGAGCAAAAAGAAGGAGAAGAAGAAGAAAAATCTTGAATGTGCACCTGCTCTGACGAAGCAAAAAAAGACGTGAGAGAAATATTTGAATTCCACCTCCTTCCTTCCAGCGCACCAGTTTTAAAAAACCGCTTCCAGCACTGAGCAAGACTTTTACAGTCAAGGCATTTTACATGATGATACCGAGGGTGTTTCCTACCCATAGAGAAGGCACTGGCGTATAAAATGCTAGTGAATTTGCATTACCACCAATCCATCATTCTTTGAGTGCTTGAGAGAGAGGGTGGGGGGGGGAGAGAAATAGAAATCTGGGAGACCTTTTGCAACAAAGCATAGCCTTGTGTTGACAGATTCTTATTTAAGTGACTGTGAATACCACAATTCCACAAATAATTTGTCAAATGTGAGGCTGAACTAGCTCTGAACCCTGAAAAATACCAAGCCTTTTTCTGCTGCGACAAAAGGCAGGACATTCTCGATGTGGACTATGGGGAACGAGCACTGGAACTGACCAATCAATGCAATGGTCGTTCTCTTTTCTTTGTGGTTTGGGGTAGACAATGTGTCGGGGTCTGCCAGCGGAGTTGGCAGCAGATTCAGACAGTGAAGAGGTTGGGGAGGAACATGGGACAGCCCTGGAGTCTGGGGAAGGCTCCGATGAGGGCTCTGTGTCAGAGGCAGAGAGGGGGGCAGAGCCGTATGCCAGTTATCAGTTGCCTTCAGAGTCAGACATCAGTGAGGCAAATGGACAGCTGGAGCCTGTTGCCAGTGGGCGCATGCACAGAGTTGCCAGACAAAGGGAACAGCTAAAGAACAAGGGTAGACTTGGGAGTAAGGCCACAGGTGGACGGTGAATGACCCCTCCAAGAGGAAATAAAAGAAGAGGGAAAGGGGAGTGGAGTTTGCAGGAGACAGTTAGTTCACTTAATTGGTTCATGACTCTTGGAGACTCCTTGCCAAGTTTTGCCATATCGGCCTGGCAGCTCTCCAAGCCAGATAAGGTCTGTAACTGTAAATCCTCCTGTGAAAGACTTTGCTGGATGCAAATGAACAGAATTCACAGTAAATTAATAAAAGGGTTTTTGACGGGAGAAGGAGTTTGCTTCATGGTCTTGAGAAGCCGCGGTCAGAACACAGTGGAGAGAGAAGAACCCTGAAGATGGCTTCCTTCAGCAGCATTAACTGAAGTAGTGATCGGCACTACTTTGCAAATCTGTGGACAGTGTAGTTGGCTTTTGCCAAAGAGAAAAATGATACCGAACCAGTTAGAAGAGGTTCTACCAGTGGACCCGGAAAACAGGCCACACCTACAGAAGAGGTTCCAAAAATTTTGCTCCTTGGATATGATTATTCTACACTATCATGCTCATATTTATAAAATTCAGTGCCTCTGTGAAAGGTAAGGATGACTCCTGCGTTTGTGGTGCAATCAGAACATTGCGTGTGTTGAAGTTGTTCTAACGCAAACAAAAGATGCCTTTTAAAAAACAAGTTTACATCATATTCTTATGCATGCCAGTGCTGTGTGAGAGGTAATTTAAGGTGGTTCTGACAAGTGTCGTCGGCATCTTCATATCCGGTCACATGGGCGGCAAGCCACTCCCACAAAGGAGGCCACACCCACAGAGTAGGTTCGAACAATTTTTGAAACCCACCACTGGTGGAGGGTCAGGGAGTAGGGGAGAAACAGGCCTACCAGAGGTTTCGGAAGTCTGGAAACAGACATGTTTCTAGCCTCCACAGCACCTCCAGAGCCCGGGAGAAACAATTTTCACCCTTACGGAGGCTCAAGGGAAGAAAATATGTTTTTGGAACACAACTCTCCATCACCTATTGGTTTAATAGTCAGGGAGGGATTTTAAGAATCCCCTGTGCAAAACATTGTTTACAAAGTTTGTTGAAATAATTCTGACTCTCATATATTGAACTCATCCTGATGTTCTGGTCATTAACTTAGCCGAATTTGCATTTGGGGAATCCAGCCAGGGACTTACATGCACCATTTGAGTCATTTTTCAAATGCCCTCTCCCACTTTAATCTATTTATCATTAATCACCTTTGGTCACTTTACATATCGAACACAATTCGGAGAGTAGATAAAATAAATACATCTTTTCTAGAAAATCTGAAAACAAATCCCAAACAGGAAAGTAACGCATGATTTTCAGAATTGATTATACACTAATTTGTGCAAGTCAATAACATAGAGGAGTTTCCATTGCCCTGCTCCTATTCTATTCTTTCAGCTCACTGGTCCAAAGTTGTGTTCTGTGCCTTCTACAGATAATTTACTGAAGCCTAATAAAAAAATAATTAGCTTCTTCAGTAGGAAACGATACGTTTCTGGCTAATTCCCAAATTCTCAGAGAATTGCCCCCAAATCTGGAGTGTTGAAAGAGAAGAGCTGCAATTAAGGTAGGTAAAATCAGGCAGAATTCACTTAACAATTCTTTGCTTAGCAATGGAAATTCTGATCCCCATTGTTGTTGTAACTCAAGGATTACCTGCGGCAGGTTGCTCAGAAACCTATCCACAATTTGGAATCCAGGTGAAGTAGACTTGTTTGTTTGTTTGTTTGTTTGTTTTGCCTTTATTTGTATGCCGCCCTTTTCCCTGGGGGGACTCAGGGCGGCTCACAATTCAAAAGAGGGAGGGGGAGAAGACAAACAATAGACAATACAGCATGTTAAAAAGAAAACACAACAATCGCACAATTCGAGTGGGGCTACAATCTTAACCCCAGGCCAGCCGGGACAGCCAGATCTTTAAAGCGGCACGGAAGGACTGGAGGGTGGTGAGGGTCCGAATCTCCACGGGGAGTTCGTTCCAAAGGGACGGAGCAGCCACCGAGAAGGCTCTCCTCCGGGTAGTTGCCAGTTTGCACTGGCTAGAAGATGGAATTCGGAGGAGGCCTAATCGATGCGATCGAATCGGTCTAGTGGAGGTAGACTTGCCTGTTCTGGAAGGGCTTGTCAACATGTGTTGTTTAATGTTCATGCTATCCCATAATTTTTGGACACTATGGCACGAAGGTCACTGAAAATATCTGAAAATCAGGCAGTACACATTGTAGAAGAACACTTATAAGCTTCCTTTTGAAAGTTTATAATTATGTCAATAGAAGTTATATTCAGAATAGTTCTGTGCATCATGAAACTCTTTTGCCTGGGTTCTAAAATACTTCAGGTATACTCCAGATCCATATGATCATGTGATCATCAAATAGATAATCATTTGTCTGAAGTGGTGTATGGTTTCCTGCCCAAGCAACGGGTTGGACTAGAAGACCTCCAAGGTCCCTTCCAACTCTGTTCTATTCTACAAAGCATTCTCAGCACCAAACCTCTGTGCATCAGCCATGCCAGAAGCAGCTTAGGGGTGATGGAGCACAGAACATCTGGAAGCTACCACTTTATTCATCACTACTGTAAAAAGTGTCAGAGTATATTCAAGAAGTGGAGTAGGGCTTAGTAACAAGGGCAGCCAATGGGAGCTGAAACACTTTGGAGCCCGGGCGTGGCTTAGCTCTATAGTTTAAAGTCTGTGCTAAAGCTGCATATTTGGTCTGAGCTCTGAACTGAACTGAAAACTGATCCCTTTCCTCTACCACACTGGAAGAACCACTCTTGGTATTGTATATATGTCTCATGTGCTATATTATATATAAAGGTAAGTTAATGAATCCTGCTGAATCCGTTACCTGCGTGTGCTTTCTGGATTTGATTACTGCAACAAACTCTGACATGCAAAAAGTTATTCTCCCTCCCCCCCTAGGGTTTTCACCCTTCGGCTTTCCCATTCAAACGACTGCAGAAAACGGGAACTCAAATTACAGCGCATAAGCAGAGAGGGGAATGCATCTATAAAATGAAATTAAAATAATGGGACTGCTGTTCCCTAGGAATTCCTTTCTGTCTCCTGTTTGTCCCTGTTTCTTTTGGAAGCCGTTTCGCCGCAAAGAAAGGAGGCTGGGTGCCAACTGTTCGTCAATGCAGTGGCAATCTTGGGCTGCAAGGACAAAGCAAAATGATGGAGCCTCCTCACTAGCAATTATGGATGGTTTTCAGGCCTCTTGTTCCTGCTTCCAGCCAAGCGGCCGATCCCACTTTGAGTCGTTTAGACAACCCCAGCTTTACTTTCTTCAATGAATAGGTCGTGTCGCCAAGCGATGGAGAGGAGCTGCAGACTGTTTGTGAACAAACACGGGCAGCTCTTATTTATCCACTCTGCATCTTGATCCCCCTTTGCTCTCTGTTCACTGGCCTCGTGTCCAAGTACTAATACAAAGACACCGGCAGTGCCAAAGAAACATTCAAGGACAATGCTGCACGCTGGATGCATTCATAATTGCAGATGTTGTTCCTCCCACACACACACACACACTCACAATTGCACATGTCTGTCAAGGTGTCAGGCATACCTTGGCAGGAAATGGGTTTGCTGTGGACTGCATCAGTGCCAGGCATGATTGTGTGCAAGTATCTATAATCTATAAATACACGTATATAATGTGTGCGTGCATAGATAGGCAGATACATACATACACACACACACACACGCACACACACTAGTGGTGGGTTGCAGGTGGTACACCGAGGTGGTGCAGTGGTTAGGGTGCAGTACTGCAGGCCACTTCAGCTGACGCTTATCTGCAGTTCAGCGGTTCTAATCTCACTGGCTCAAGGTTGACTCAGCCTTCCATCCTTCCGAGGTGGGTAAAATGAGGACCCAGACTGTGGGGGTGATATGCTGACTCTGTAAACCGCTTAGAGAGGGCTGAAAGCCCTATGAAGCAGTATATAAGTCTAACTGCTATTGCTATTGCTATTGCTACACCCCAGTACGGCCATAACGGAGCCTGCCCGGAGCACGGGATACCGTTCTGCTCCGGGGGAGCCCACCTGCCCGCCCGAGCTCCTTACCAGTCTTTTTCATCTTTGGCGCTTCTGCGCATGTGCATGGCACATACAGCGCATGCACGGTGCTCCACTGAGCAGCTGGAGCATCGCGGAGGGTCACAGAGGCACTAAGACACATGTGCGTGCTGCGCATTGCATGTGTGCATGTGCGCTGCACACATCTATGTGGATGCCGCTGGGTCCGTTCCAACCATAGCGGTTGGAACGGGCTCTGGAACCCAGCACTGACACACATACACCCACAATTTCCTTCCAAGGAGAAAAGAACACTGATGAAATGTGTGTGTAAGGGAAGCGTGGTGTCCTTGCCGCTAATTATAAAGTTGTGAATGAATTTGTGTATGAATCTAGATATCTGTAAGAACCCTGGATGTCGAAATGACAACACAAACATGACCTCTTTGTACCAATAATGCTATTACTTGCTTGCATGGTGACATTGGTTACAAATCATCAGTATTTAAAATAAGAAACCATGTTGGTCTAACGTTTGTTACTGAACAAAACAGGGACTTATTTTTTTCCTGTAAACTCAAGGCCCGAGGGCCGGATCTGGCCTGCAGGGTGCTTAGATCTGGCCCAACAAAAGAACCTCTGCCAGTGAAAATGGAGCTTGGGAGGACCACATGAGGGTCTCTCAAGCTCCATTTTCACTGGTAGAGGGTAGAGGGTTGCAGGAGGCCATTGCAGCCTAAAATGGAGCTCATGCCCGAGCTTTGCTAGCAGAGGGTTGCAGGAGACCATCACAGCCAAAAATGAAGCTTGGGAACCCATTTTCATGAGTAGAGCGCTTAGGCCACCCGGGAACCCCCGACACGAGTGATGTCAACCCGGCCACACTCACCCCGACCCTCCAAGGTAAACCACAACCCTGAGGCAGTTCTCAATGAAATCAAATTTGACACCCCTGCTCTAAATCAAGCTTAACTATCTTTTGTACTGTACATTAGTAAAATATTTATATATGGTAAAACAGGTCGACTTCTTCACTATTCTTCTTCATCTGCTACTCCTTCTCCATCTCCCCAATGAAGAAAAGGCAAAAGCAATATTTTCAGACACTTTGGAAGTGATTTGGATGTGTCAGGTATGTGTCCAGAGAACTATTTTAAAGATTTATTAGAGGCTTGTGCCTAACTCTAGTTAATACAGGACATCTATATTTGGTAACAGGGTTTCAGTGGCTCAGTGGCTCAGTTGCTGAGCTTGTCGATCAGAAAGGTCAGCAGTTCGGCAGTTCGAATCCCTAGCGCTGCGCAATGGAGTGGGCTCCCGTTACTTGTCCCAGCTTCTGCCAACCTAGCAGTTTGAAAGCATGTAGAAATTCAAGTAGAAAAATAGGAACCATGTTTGGTGGGAAGGTAACAGTGTTCCATGCACCTTTGATGTTGAGTCATGCCCGCCACATGACCACGGAGATATCTTTAGACAGTGCTGGCTCTTCGACTTTGAAATGGAGATGAGCACCGCCTCCTAGAGTCGGGAACGACTAGCACATATGTCCGAGGGAACCTTAACTTACCTTATACTTGGTAACAGCACAAAAATAAGGTGACAATATCTTCTGAGCTTTGTTAACATTGGACACTGAAGCATAAACAATCATGGTAGTCTCCCATTCTGTAACTAACATGCGTGGAAAGTTGAAGGTTGAGAACAACTGGTAAGATTTTTGTCATGTTCTTTCATAGATTAAATAAACCACAATTAAGGTAATCTTAACCGGCGGTGGGGGGTTGTGCAAAGATTTGTTTACCTTTTTTTAAAGAAAAATGGGCAGAGTTTTGTTCTTATTACACTATTGCATAGTAGGAAATAATAGCCTCATTATCATCTCATGTCCCTAAAAAAACACTGTCCTTTTGGGAAAGGATGTGAAAATGAACTCAAAATAACATCCCATTTTTCTCTAGTAACAAACAAAGCTTGCATCCTTGCTCTCTCACGTCAAAGTGCATAGTATTCAAAACAAAACAAAAATCTAGTCAAATTATTTAGACATACTAGGTGGAACACTCTATCATAACTCCTGGAAGTAAAAATGAAATAATGCATTCTTCAAACAAATAATTTTTTTGCTGTCTTTCCAGAAAACCCCAAATTTTCTGTCCAAAGCCACTCGACTTACAACAGTTCTTTTAGCGACTGTTCAAAGTTACAACAACACTGAAAAAAGAGATATTTTTTTCACATTTAACAACCATTGCAGCATCCCCATAGTTCAGTGTTTCTCAACCTTGGCAACTTGAAGATGTCCGGACTTCAATTCCCAGAATTCCCCAGCCAGCATTCGCTGGCTGGGGAATTCTGGAAGTTGAAGTCCGGACATCTTCAAGTTGCCAAGGTTGAGAAACACTGCCCATAGTTACATGATCAAAATTCAGATGCTTGTCAACTGACTCATATTTATGACGGTTGCATTATCCCAGGGTCCTGTGATCACCTTTTACGACCTTCAGACAAGCCAACTCAATGTGGAAACCAGATTCACTTAACAACCTGGGCAATTAATTTAACAACTGCAGTGATTTACTTAACAACTGTGGCAAGAGCGGTCATAAAATCAAACAAAATTCATTTAACACTCAACTCGCTTAGCAACTGAAATGTTGAGCTCCATTGAGGTCATACATCCAGAACTACCTGTGCAGTCTTCAACAGATAATTAGAACTACAGAAAAAACAATTGCTACCAACCTGCCTTCCATTGAAGACCTGTACACTGCATGAGTCAAAAAGAAGGCTGTGAAAATATCTACAGACCCCTCGCATCCTGGACATAAATTGTTTCAACTTCTGTCCTCAAAACGATGCTATAGAGCACTGCACACCAGAACAACTAGACACAAGAACAGTTTTTTCCACGAATGCCATCCCTCTGCTAAACAACTAATTCCCACAACACTGTCAAAGTATCTACTGTTATTCTTCTCATCCTTCCTAGTATCTGTTTCTTCCCACTTATGACTATAACCATGTTGCTTGTATCTTTACAATTTATAGTGTTTTATTTGTTTCCTAGTATGATTTGATTGCTTATTTAGTATCCTATGACTAAGTGTTGTATCTTATGATTCTTGATGAATGTATTCTATTTTATTTTTCTTTATGTACACTGAGAGCATCTGCACCAAAGACAAATTCCTTGTGTGTCCAATTACACTTGGTCAATAAAGAATTCTATTCCATTCCATTCCATTTCTCTATTCCATTCTATTCCATTCTATTCCATTCTATTCCATTCTATTCCATTCTATTCCATTCTATTCCATTCTATTCCATTCCATTCCATTCCATTCCACTCCACTCCACTCCACTCCACTCTATTCTACTGTATTCTACTGTATTCTTCTCTATTCTTCTCTATTCTATTCTCCGTGATAATCGTCCTTTTCTTCAAAACCATCCTGCAAACCTCCCCTTTGTGAGAACCTCTTTCCTCTTGTATCAATACCGCTGAATCCATCCCATAATAAAGCAGCATTTATATCCTTTTTTGCCTCTCACATGTGCAGATTTGAACCGGAAAGAGCCAATTAATGGAGTGAGGAGAAGAATTGCTGGATGGCATCTGTATATTTTTAAGCAAGATACATGGTTGAAGGCGCTCCCGGACTTACTGCTCCCGCCGAGGAAAACGGGCTTAGAGCTTCCAGTCAGAAACTAGTAATGTTCTATCCACACATTAATGGTTTCAAGATTCTCCATTATGAACAATATTTATCAAAAACAGCCCACTATCAGATGAAAGATGCGCCTTATCTTTTCTTGTCAACCAAAGCATTATTCATTGAAAGTTTCTCTCATATCTGTTTTGGGGTTTCAGTGTCATTTTAAATTGCAAATCAATCATAGATCATGCAAGCTCTACTTGTGGAAGAGAGATTAACGCTCTGGCTAAAATTGTTTACAAAGCCATTTGTAAACCTTCTGCAAATGCAGATGAGGCAAGTTTAGCAGTTTAACATTGTTGATCCCGGAGAAAGCCTTAAGCAATGACTTCAGAGGGTAAAAAAAAAATTGTTCATTTATCATTATTGCCATGGGCTTTCGCAAATGATAACAATTTGTCTTCATCCTATTTTTAGACAATGAGCCACAATAGAGTCCAAAAAGCCATTTTTTTTCCAGATGGGGGAAGGTGCTTTCATAGCAAAACATTGCTTTTTCTTTCCTGCCCTATAAAAAGGGCTTAAGTGAAAAGAAAAGATTGGTTTTAATGCCAAGCTTCCCAGCATTCTCATATATAAAATACTGGTATGCACACACATCTCCACTAAGCCAAAACATTTGCTATACTATATCACTTTTATTTTTATTTTTTAATGTATCTATAAAAAGGTTCAATTTAGCCAAAGGTGTATTGAAGGCAAAGACAAAACAGATTTCTAAAGGTTTCCTTATTTTTCCCCCTCTTTTTCTTTAATCTCAAAAGGGGAATGAAAAAGATGTGGAGTTCTAGATGCTAACCGAGCTGGGTTATGTTTCTCGCAGATGTTTCATTGTCCAACTAGGAAACATCATCTGTGAAAATGAATGTGGGGTTTTCTCCCTGTTTGCATCCAGTAGCAAATGCAGGATTTGCTTCCTGCCAATGCTGGTTGATTTGTGTGTGTTTTTCCTTGGTAATTCCGTGATCTGGGTGGTTTTTTTTTTTTCCTGTTTGATCATTTGTCTGGTGTTAATCCCTGCTTATCTGGGTGTTGGTTACTAGAGAGGATGTGTTCTGGTCTTTTTGTTTTCTTCTTAGCTTTCATATTTTTGGTTTATGTCTATGTGTGCATTGATGACTGATTTGTCCAATCACCAAGTGTCCTAAAAAGAGGTCTTTAGGTAGATGTCCCATTCAACAATAAGCATGAGAACTTCTAAATACTAAACAACAAAGTTTTTAAATAATTATGCAACATTCTTTATTGTCTATTGCAGGGGTCCCCAGCAATAGTGCAATTCAGCCGGTTCGGGCAAACTGGTAACATTGGTGGTGGGAGGCTCCGCCCACCAACTGGATGTCCTCACATCCCATTTTTGATGCTCTGCAAATGCACGGAAGGTCCTGTGCATGTTTGCAAACCAGTAGCAAAGGTAAGTTGATTTCACCCCTGGTCCCCAGCCCCTGGTCTGCAGACTGGTATAAGTCTGTAGCTATTGGGAACTTTGCTGCACAACTGACAGGCGAGCATGCAAAACTCTATTTGCCCACGAGAGGGATTAGGTTGTGTGCACAAAACCATCCCCTTTCCCTACGCCAATGCCACCACTGCCTGTCTATGGAGCCAGAAAAGTTGGGGAACTCAAGTCGAATGATCCAAAAGCATACAATGTAACTGCAGGTACTGGACAGTACTGGAATCCAAGGAATGGTTCCATATGTTTACATCCAGAATGCTCCCTGAATAGAAATATTTGAGGGTACAGCTTTCTAAGTTAGGGAATCTCATCCATCAGTCTGTGACCTGACAAATGCGTGCACGTCAAAAGCGCACCAACAAAACCGCAGCGACAAAAACCGCGATGTCATACACGCATCCACAACAACGCGCTGACAAAACCGCGCCCACAAAAGTGTGATTTCACTTAAGGTAAGGGTTAGGTTCAGGGTTAGGTTTAGGTTTAGGTTTAGGGTTAGGTTTAGGGTTAGGGTTAGGGTTAGGGTTAGGGTTAGGGTTAGGGTTAGGTTTAGGGTTAGGTTTAGGGTTAGGTTTAGGGTTATTACTTGTTCATTGAAGGCTTGCTTTTGTCAGCGAGCTGTTGTCGGCGCGCTTCTGCGCTCATTCGTCGGTGCTATTTCGAACTCACGGTTTTTGTCACCGCGGTTTCGTCAGAGCACTTTTGTCGAGCGTGCTTTTGTCGGCGAACCCATCAGTCTTATTGTTCCACAACAGAGAGGATAAAAAGGAACCACTTCTCCTGCTATGTTGTTTTTCTGCCACAACAGCAAAATGTTTAATTGCATTCAGACCAGCTGTTTAATTACTCTTGTTAACATATAACAATATATAGACACAAACATTCTGAAAAGCTTCCCACCCATCTTTTCTTCATAAAATGTAAAGGTAAAGTTTCCTCTCACACATATCTGCTAGTCGTTCCCGACTCTAGGGGGCAGTGCTCATCTCCGTTTCAAAGCCACAGAGCCAGCGTTGTCCGAAGACATCTCCATGGTCATGTGGCTGGCATGATTAAATGCACACAGAGCGCTATTACCTTCCTACCAAAGGTGGTTCCTATTTTTCTACTTGCATTTTTTACGTGCTTTCAAACTGCTAGGTTGGCAGAAGCTGGGACAAGTAACAGGAGTCAACTGTGCTACATGGCGCTAGGGATTTGAACCGCCAAACTGCTGATCTTTCTGATTGACAAGCTCAGCATCTTGGCCACTGAGCTGCAGTGTCTCTTAGTTAACAGATATGTGTGCATATATGTTTGTGTGTGTGTGTGTGTGTTTATGTGTATGTAGTGTCGCAACCCCTGGTATGCCCAAATATGGGAGGAGGCATACTGCTTCCTTTCTCTGTCTATCGGCTCATCACAAGAGACCGTCCAGACAGAAAGCTAATATTGTACATACACAAACACACATATGCATACACACACACACACACACACACACACACACACATTCTGCAAAGCTTCCCACACACCTTTTCTTCATGAGCAGCTGCCAAAATAGCTTGAAAGGGACTCCTAGGTTCACAAACAGCATAGGGTACTTCTGAACAATGATACAGCATGAAATGCAAATTCAAAAATGAAAATCGGCAATGAATAAGGAGCATCAACTCAAAGGGTGACCTTACTTTTCTTACCAACCCATGGACCCAACTGGTGATGGTTAGTTCAATAAACATGAATAAAGACTATCCCAAAGTGTGAAGCCATACCTTGTGTTAATGTTATATAAAGAGACATGTTGTATGTCCACCATAGATAGCCAAGCTGATGCCTTCCAGGTGTTTGGAACAACAATTCCCACAATCCCTTAACTTGGATCCTGTTTGTGAGTTTGATAGTTGCTGACATCCAAAGGTATTCTCATCATCAGGCTCTGACTCCTGATCCCATGAGGTTCTCCCTTGAGGCTGATCCGCATGTCAGATTTACTTGGGAGGGGGGTCTATTGAATATAAGATATTTTGTGCTGGATCACCCAAGAGACTTCCTTGGTCTAGCATCCTATTCTCTCAGTGGGTGACTATCCATCTAGAGATGAAGCCTCTAAATGACAGGCAGTGTTTTGAAAATTTAAAAGCAGTCATAGCCACAAACGTTAGATATTTCACAGTCTACTCTGTTGCAATTCCTAGCTGAAATGTTTATTTCAATCCAGTTACTGATGACTGTAAGCATCTCAATCCCTGTGCTGATCAACTTTTAGACTAATGAATATCTGCACAAAGATGACCATCAGGCATACTGTACATTAAATGCCTTAATGGAATAGGGTCGGGTATAAGTATTGTGATGCACAAGTTCTGAGACAATTGGACCAATTCTCTCATCCCTTAGCATAAGGCCATTTCTTATGTTCTATCGAAAGAGAGAGAGAGAGAGAGGGAGGGAGAGGGAGAGGGAGAGGGAGGGAGAGGGAGAGGGAGAGGGAGAGGGAGAGGGAGAGGGAGAGGGAGAGGGAGAGGGAGAGGGAGAGGGAGAGGGAGAGGGAGAGAATTATGAGTGTGGGGGGGTGGGGGGGTTCCAGCATGACTCTGGAATGCCTTGAGCAACTTCAACCAAACTTGGTACACAGATGACTTACTCTCTGGAAGCAAATACTGTGGGGGTAAGACACCCCTAAAAACCCCTCAGGGTGTGTGTTCTGTTAAGATACAGCCTGTTGTGCCTTAAAATGGCTTCTACTGTACAGCGCAGTGGAGTTGCCATGGTAAAGGCTTTACAGTACTCCACAAGGGGGCTCCCTCTGGTCAGGAGGAAAATCCAACATTTTAAATTACGTTTGGTCCGGACATTTTCTCCCTTATAAATCAATACCCAGGCAACGCCGGGTTATCTTAGTTTGATATAAATCCAAGGAGGCTTGAATCTAAATAAAGCCAACAAAGAAATTTGGCTGGAAAATATAAGACAGTGACAAGTTCTACATATTTTGCAACACAGATCACTATTCATAAACATCGACCATAAAGCACATATTTTAAGTTAAAGCAGAGCTAAGTGGATATTTCAGAATGCAAATGTATATTCGAGAGAAATATATATTCAAGAACAATGCGAGCTCATCTTTCAAAGGAAGCCTGATATAAAAAATGGGACAGGTTACTGGATAAAAAGCTGATACAAAAACAACAACAACAAGGACTAATTATCATCTTTCCTTAAATAAAACACTTCTTTGGACAAGCAGATTGAAAATATTTATCACCCCTTTACTTGCTTTAGATGAAACGGATTAGTATATCCACACAGTACAGTTGTTTCAAACAGACCCAGAAAGGCAAGAACACAATCTCAAGGAGTTAGCAAATAATCCTCTTATTTCTCTCATATCCTCCATTTCTGTTTATGAAAATTAAAAAGAGGTTTTACCTCCCGAAAAGGTAACTACTGGCCCTTTAAGGAGGTCATGAACTGGAGTTGGATGTGTGTGTGTGTGTCTAGAGATGGAAATGTTCCCACTTCCCTGTTCAAAGTTAGATTAAACTTTTGATAAACAAAGTTAATTGAGAAGCGAAGGAACGGTAACTCACAGAGAAACTAGACCTCGTCTCGGCTACCGATCATCCAAAAGTGAACGCTGCTCTCTAATGCCTCGGACAAGATCTCAATTCATACGCATCTCCCTCTTTCTGAATTCCCCAAGTTCTATCCTGTCAGGATTTGGAAATGTTTGTGGAATTCACGCCAGCAGGAGTTACAGGAAGGCAGGGCTGTATTGAAAGCTATGCCGTGGCTCTATTAAATGCTTCAGAGATCAGAATGATGCTTAGAGACTCTTGGGGTCCCATGATTTCTGCCAGAGGCCGATGATGGTGGAGGGCTTGTCAGGGAAAAAGCACCTGGTGAAGGCATGCCATTCAGGTGGGGAAGGGCCCAGCTTCTTTCTTTAGGTGACAACCTGGCATCCGTATTTACTGGAACACATTTGTGGGGCCGGCCAGGTTTGCTCATCCTAGAGACTTACACAACGTGTCAAAGGGAGAGGAGAGAACAGCACAAAACTGAAGTAATTAGGGTACCCTCTGTTAAACATCAGTTGAGAGTCTCCTAGCGCATGGATGAATAGTCAAAGTTAATATCTGTTATTATTACCTGCCTATAAAAGTGCAGTCCGCCTCCCCCTCCCACTCTCTCTCTCTGTCTCTCTTTCCCTCTCTTCCTCTCTCTCTTTGGAATTATACCTGCTGAAAATAAATACACCAACATAACAATTCCATTTGTCACACCAATGACTCGTGTGCATTCTGTCCTTTTTGACACATCAATTTTCATCATGTCATCCAACTGAATTGGATGGGAGCTTTCTCCTTTCTGTTTTTTTAAGAGGCTTCCCTGAAATAGAAGTTTGAGCTGGATATTGTATCTAAACACTCTGTGAAGGATGATTAAATCATTAAGCGTAATTAGCTTTTAGCAGGAACGGGACAAAGTTTTTGGCAGGCGAAGAGTTCCTTTATTTTTGTCCAAAGGACTATGGAACTGTGTAATCTTTTTTTTTCCTTAAGAAACTTTCCTCTGTGCCAAATAGAAATGGTCTTGCTCAAGATATTGGGTTCATTTCAGAAGGCACATGTTCCTGAGTTATTCTATTTATTTTATTTATTCTATTTTATTTATTTTATTCATTTTATTCATTATATCTATTTTGTTACACATGTAAAAGATAGCAGGTATAAGTATAAACATGGACATGAACAAAGGCAATGAATACAATTAAAAGGGGACAGTAGAACAGGGATGGTAGTTACGCTGGTGCGCTTATGCACGCCCCCTTATGGACCTCTTGGGAATGGGGTGAGGTCCATGGTAGACAGTTTAAGGTTGAAGCTGTTTGGGGATGTAACAACTGAGTCAGTTAGAGCATTCCAGGTGTTGACCACTCTGTTGCTGAAATCGTATTTTCTGCAAGCGAGTTTGGAGCGATTTACCTTGAGTTTGTATCTATTGTTTGCCCGTGTATCATTGAGGTTGAAGCTGAAGTAATTGTTGACAGGTAGGACATTGTAGCAGACAATTTTGTGTACTATGTTTATGTCAGACCGTAGGTGGCGTAGTTCCAGGTTGTCCCAGCCCAAAATTTTGAGCCTGGTGGCATAAGGGATTCTATTGTGAGCAGAGGAGTGGAGGACTCTTCTTGTAAAATACTTCTGTACCTGCTCAATTGCATTAATGTCCAATAATACATTAGGCCATTCCTCTGTTAATGCAGACCTAGGCTATATACAGGGATAGAATCAAGATCATATAGCAATAGCAATAGCAGTTAGACTTATATACCGCTTCATAGGGCTTTCAGCCCTCTCTAAGCGGTTTACAGAGTCAGCATATCGCCCCCACAGTCTGGGGTCCCTCATTTCACTCACCTCGGAAGGATGGAAGGCTGAGTCAACCTTGAGCCGGTGAGATTAGAACCGCTGAGCTGCAGATAACAGTCAGCTGAAGTGGCCTGCAGTACTGCACCCTAACCACTGCGCCATCAATAACTCTTTATAATGCCTAAAAGGCCACAATTGGAATACTGCATTCAGTTTTGGCTCTAGAAGGACTCTAGAAAGAGTGCAGACAAGAGCAAAAGGAGGAGAGTAGAGGCTAAAACATATAAAGTTTGCAGGAACTGGATATGTCTAATTTAATGAAAAGAATGGCTAAGAATGACATGATAGCAATGTTCCAATATCTAAAGGCTGCCACAAAAAAAGAAGATTCAACTTATTTTCCAAAGCACAGAAGACAGAACAAGAAGCAATGGATGGAAACTGAACAAAGAGAGAAACAACCTAGAACTCAGGAGAAATTTCCTGACAGTGAGAACAATTAAGCAGTGGAACAACTTGCCTTCAATGTTCCCTCCAAAGTGCACGGCTGCGCACGTGGCAACAAAATACCACGCAGCAGTTTCAACTACCACGCAGTGATTTTTGTGAGATGCCTTCCACGATAATAGGAGAGGAGAGCCAGCCTGGAGACAGCAATCACAAGGCAGAAAGTAGCTGAGAGAAGGGGTGTGGGGGTTGGGAGAAGGCATGGGACAGGCTCCCAGCAGCAGCTGCTCGGATTTGCCATTTGCACATGCGCACACGAGAGAGAGAGAGGGGGGGGAGAGAGAGAGAAAGAGAGTGTTGGTGGGCAGACGTAGCACTTTGTTAAGTTTGTTTCTCTGTGTGTTGTGTGTATATATATATACATGTATCCATGAGTGTAATTATGCAAGCATTTTGTTCCTCTTTAAACGAATTTTTGGATTTCTCCTCACCAAACCTTTAAAACTGAAAGAGTTAGAGTTGAAATATAAAGAGATTATCAACCGCCATACTGTTAGATTGATAGGTGATTATGGACTATCTTGATTATATCCTCCTTAGAAAGAATATGCTACTGTATGGTTGAGAAAAAGATCAAACTTCATTCCATGGGAACCCAACAAAGTTCATAGGGAGGGTTTCTTTCTACGATGGGCTTCTTGGGTCCACAGTGAATATCAGTTATCAAAAATACAGGTAGAAAATTAAGCAGGCAATAGGCAATTACAAAAAGGGAAGCCAACTTTCTGAATTCTGTTTCTTTGCACTTAGTGACTTATAAATAGACTAATGTTCTGAAAACCTGACCTAAATTACTATATATTTTAAAAAGCTGTAAAGCTATGCTGAAAAAGTTGTTCTCAAGGCATTGTGATAAATTCAATAAAAAGAAGGGAATTCTTCATGAACTTAAAGAGAAATGAGAGTATTGGATAGTAAATGGACAAATAAAATTACCAATCAAAGAGAATATTTGCACCTCAGGGTTGAAATGAGATGTTCTCTCCTACTCTTTCCTCTTCCTCTCTTCTCTCTCTGTCTCTCTCATCCTCTTTCTCTTTGTCTCTCTTCTCTTTCTCTCTCCTTCTCTTCCATTCTTCCATCACTTTCTCTATCCTCCCTTCTCTCTCCTCTTTGTCTCTTTCTGTCTCTCTCACCCTCTTTCTCCTTGTCTCTCTTTCTCTCTCCTTCTTTCCCACGCTTCTGTCACTTTCTCTCTCCTTCTCTGTCTCTTTCTGTCTCTCTTCCCTCTTTTTTCTTCCTCTCTCCCACTCTTTTATCACTTTCTCTCTACCACCCAACCTGTTCCCATACTTATCTTCAACTGATCGTGTTTGCAATAATTTACCTTCTTTTTTAAATAGGCTCAGTTCCCTTACCGGATCCCTCACTCACTCAAACACACACACACACACACACACACACACACACACACACACACACACACACAAAACCATTTTTCTCCATTCCAATTCGGATCCTATAAATCAATTGCTCTGTGAATCATCTGTGAAAAAATTCAGGTGCTCAAGCATGAAAATGTGTCGCTCAAACACTGTACTTTTCCACACACACTGAAAAAAAAATTAGAGGGAGCATTGCTTGCCTCCAGTAAATGTTCCAACACTGGAAGTTTTTAAGAAGAGATTGGACAAGCATTTGACTGAAATGGTAGAGTTTCCTGCTTGAGCAGGTCTAGAAGAACTAGGTTGGACTAGAAGACCTCCAAGGTCCCTTCCAGCTCTGTTATTCTGATATCCTAGGTGCCATTATCCAGGATTAGCTAGGAAAAAAATATCTGCCATTTTCCACATTTGGCTTCAGCTGTACAAGGCAGCCATTGTGCTCCTAGAACTCTTCTATGACAGTACAGACTGAACTGCATTTAGATGAATTCCAGTTCCTAAGCAGAACTGGACGACACTGTTTCTTTTTCTTCACAAGGCAAAGCATGATCTCTCTCAAAAGAACTATCACCATAAGCATTTGACAGTTCAGAGCACTGCTAAAAAGACAAGTCCTAGATTGCCAAACCTGCTTTCGTTTCTTTACAAACTCCAGTTTGGGAAGAGAAACCAAACGACATAATTTTGTCACCAGAAATGACTTTCTGTGAGTGACTTTCTGGAGGGAGTGCAGGCAGCTTTCTGCCTGCAGCAAATGTGATCTGAGATCTAATTCTGGCCAAAACACTTGAGTCACAAGCACTCAGATGCCTTAAAAACATCAAAATGTAACTCCAAAACCTTGGCAGCTATTCCTCTAAGAATGGACAAGCTTCATTCCTTTAGAAAGGTTGATTGAGCCCACAATCTGGTGCTGTTCCTTGTGGTTTTTAAGTTGCAACTATTTCATGTGCAGAGCTGCCAGGAGAAGGGGACAGCTAAGGAACGGGGGTCGACTCAGGAGTTAAATCCACAGGTAGACGGTGAATGGCCCCTCCCATAGGGAATAAAGAGGAGCGAAAGGGGAGATTGCAGGAGACAATTAATTCAATTCATTAGGGTGAAGATCTGTTCCTGACTTCTTGCCAAGCAATTGCTGCTACAGCTTGGCATTTGGAAGATATCGGCCTGGCAGCTCTCCAAGCCTCATAAAGGTCTGTAGTTGTGAAATCTCTTGAAAGACTGTTGGCTGGGGCTTTGCTGGAGAGGAATTGACTTTAAACTAAATAAAAGGGGTTTTATCAGGACGAGGTGCCGGCTTCGTGTTTTGGGGAAGCCTAGGTCAGAACAGTCCCCTCCCTTCCCCTCCCCTCCCCTTCCCAAATGTCTCATTATGCAGCGAAACTTATTTGGAGTGGAAACTAACCCTACTGCAGATGGAGCTAGCCTCAATTCAGTATTTCTAGTTCAGGAACTGTTTAGGCTGAAACAGGCCAGCTACATTAGGAAGCTAATGTAGCATAAATAATCCAGCGTGAAGTGGATTCGAGAGTTTGAGTTCTGTGTTTTTCCATAATAGCAAGCTTTGAAAGCTTTCTCCAAGATAACCTCATTGGAGCGAGAGTCTCCAGAATACAATCAGGAGTACCCAACTTATGCTTGACGTGCATCGGGTTCTAGGAATGCATTCCTACAATCTAGAATGTGTAGCCACCCAGAGCAATAGCAGTGATGTGCCTGCTGAGACAGACGTAGATTGCTTAACCCAAGCTGACCCTTTTTTTCCCCATTCTATTCTAATAGATTTCTCCCTCTCTCCTCCCCCTTCCCTCCTTCATTTTGTCATTCAAAATGAGTGCCTGATGTATGAGCATAAATTGTTAAAAGCAGTTTTAGGTAAAGGGAGAGAGAGAGAGAGAGCAAAATGGAGGCTTCCCTTCCCCCACCCCCACACCCACCCACTCCGCAAAAGCCAACCTCAATTTATGTCAAAGAGGGTTAAAAGACCTTGGGATTATAGCAATAAACTTGCTGCTGTCAAAACTAAAACCCGCTAACAATTTAGTGCCAAACGCATGTTGTTCAATATCATTTCATATTATATTATGTCACGAAAAGGTGACGGCTTCACATCAGCCTGACAGAGCTGATTTACTCTGAAGAATTCATCGACATTTTGCCGAGTCAAAGCTGATTTGGTTTCGTTTGGATGCTGGGCTGGAAATTATGTATTTTGCAGGGAATCCAAAGCAATCTATTAGACCACGCAATGAACATCTTCAGCATCAAGACATACTCACCAAAACGCAAGTTGGGCTTTCTGGAACATCGGGCTGTTATTCAGGAGCTTGAGGGAAGGAAGTGGGCTTCCAGGAGGCCAGCCTGGAGAAGACATGAAATAAGAAACATGAAGCACAAGTTGGTCAAGTTACTGTTTTTTTTTTTTAATTGAAAATTTTAGAAAAAAAAACTTTTACAAATGTTTACCTCCCCACCCCGGCCCTCCCCACCCAAACCCCACCACCCCAACCTTCCCCCCACCCCCGACTTCCCAGAACCAATACAGGGTATAAATCTTTAACAAAGATGTTCTAAAATAAACTTTAAAAAAAAGTTGGTATCATCTTTCATTTGAGCTTTAACTCCTCTTTGCTAGGCTAAGTCTAAACAGATTATATCATTCCTTGTTTCTTCAGTCATAAACTATCTGGAATTTCTTAGTCCCATATTTATTTTGTGTATAGTCAATCCATATTCTCCACTCCAGTTTATATCTCATTTGAGTGATCTTTGAGATATGCTGATATTTTAGCCATCTCTTCTAGGTTTGTTACTTTTAATGTCCATTCTTGAATAATAGGCTGGCCATGTGACTTGGTGGGAGTGGCTTGCCGGCCATGTGTTCTCTCTCTCTCTCTCTCTCTCTCTCTCTCTCTCTCTCTCTCTCTCTTTCCTTCCTTTTGTCTCTCTGTCCCTTTTTCCTTTTATTCTTTCATCTCTCTCTCACCCTTTTTCTTTCTTTTTTCTTTTTTTCTTTCTTTATTTCTTCCTTCCTTTCTCTTTCTCTCTCTCTCTCTCTCTCTGTGTCCGTCAGTCTGTCTGTCTGTCTCTCTGTGTGTGTAGCAGTGGTGGGTTTCAAAAAATCTTGGAACTTCTTCTGTAGGTGTGGCCTGCTTTCCGGGTCCACTGGTGGAACCTCTTCTAACCGGTTCGGTAGATTTGACGAACCGGTTCTACCGAATAGGTGCGAACTGGTAGGAACCCACCTCTGGACTGCAAGATTTCTAATTTACCTATTTACCTGCTTACCTATTCCCCTGCTTTGCATGGTATGAGGTTCTAAAGCACAGCTTTGTTAAACAGCTGGTATAACTCAAGATCTTATTCCTGGCAGTAAATATGACAGTCCCTGGATGAGCTGGTATGAAATACAGCAGTGAAGGTAAAGAAAAGGGGTATTCCGTTGCTTTTATCAATTTAACCCCCGCCGTTTAAAACACACCAATATTCTAATGGGTCTATTCTGGTTTCTCCTGGATTCTTCCAACAGTATTGTGCCACTCTCCTGAGGAGGCATATAGGTACATACATCACCTCAAGCTATGCTTGGTGTATATGGCCCTAAGGGGGTTGCAATGGGAGGAGGGTGTGGGTGGTGGGAGTGGGGGAGAGAAAGGAGGAAATTCTTTTACAAGGGAAGCAAAACTGACTGAAAAAGGATCTTGGGCAATGTTGCATGCGCTTTGCTCTGGTTGGGTTTTCTAACACAATATCCAAAACACTTGCCGACAGGTCCCTTCTGTTTGAAGCCCAGAGGATAACATGGTACTGAAGCATAAATAAAGAGTGCCACTATCAAGGAGGAACTGGCAGAAGACAAAACCCCAGCCAGCAAACTGTCATAGGTTGCTCCAGAGGGTTTATAAGCTTTATCAAATCTGTGTTGGCTAATTCACTTTCAGAGGTGTAGGTGCATTGAGAATGCAGGTCTTTCTTCTCCTCCACCACCCCCCCACCCCCTTCCCACCAAGAGAAAAATATGCAGGTCTCTAGGATAGGATCCTTCCATTGCATCTCTTGCTTTGACCAGCAGAGGTACTTGGTGCTACCTGCAAATCACGAGATTAAGCTTTAAATTCCCATGCCTCTACTAGCACAATTATATAAACACACGCTAAAATGAATTTTAAAAATCACCCTAAATTTTCTTGCACGCACACTTTTATTTCCCAATGTGTTTTCTTGCATCCCTGGAAGGAAAAAAAAATAACATGTGTCAGGATGAAAAGGAAAGAGAATTTTATATGCTTTTCTAGGATGTTTGCATTTACACACCAATTTAATGACACTAAATGTAATGGCGCTACCTTCCAAACTGATAAATACACATCCATGCTCAAATGCAAAAGGCTATTAAAGAAAGTCTAAAGAATAGAAATGAAAAGACGCTTACTCCTGGGGAGGAAAGCTATGGCAAATATAGGCAGCAGACTAAAAAGCAGAGACATCACCCTGCCAACAAAAGTGTGTCTAGTCACAGCTATGGTTTTCCCAGTTGCAATGTATGCCTGTGAAAGTTGGACCATAAGAAAGGCTGAGCGCCAAAGAATGGAAGGCTTTGAACTCTGGTGCTGGAGAAGACTCCTGTGAGTCCCTTGGACTGCAAGGTGATCAAACTGGTCAATCCTAGAGGAGATCAACTCTGACTGCTCTTTAGAAGGCCAGATCCTGAAGATGAAACTCAAATACTTTGGCCACCTGATGAGAAGGAAAGACTCACTGGAGAAGAGCCTCATGCTGGGAACGATGGAGGGCAAAAGAAGAAGGGGGTGACAGAGAATGAGGTGGCTGGATAGAGTCACTGAAGCAGTAGACATGAACTTAAATGGACTCCAGAGGATGGTAGAGGACAGGAAGGCCTGGAGGAACGTTGTCCAAGAGGTCGGACACGGCTTTACAACTAACAACAAAATAAAAGAATCAAGAATTGCTGTTTCATTCATACAGAAGTCAATGGATAAGGCCCTAGACTTGTTTATGCTGAATTTAATCCGACTTTGAATATGCCTGATCATTCTTAAAGACGACATTAAATGATTTTTAAACTTGATTGTGCAGAGGGGATGAGGTAGGGTTTATAGAAGAAGGTTTTTGAAAGGGTGCCTGACGGGGAAATGTCAAGAATCAAATTTGAACCTTTCCAGAATTTTACCTACTAAGAATCAGAGATATTACCTGCTCAATTTTGAGACTGAAATTTAGAGTGACATAGTCAGGAAAACAACACAGTTAAGTTCTTCTCTAACACTTAGCAACACTGCTTTTAGACAATGCATCCTCTTATACATGGGGTGACTTTTTAGAAGAAAATTACCCATATCTGTTCCAATTTCTCCACAGCATTTCTCAACACAAATAAAAAGAAAGCACAATACCCCATTTTAGTATATGCCACATTACCTCTGCAAGATTTCATGATATGTAGACATGTTATAGGTAGAGCTACCAGAAACAGGGACGGCAGGGAGATTGTTTCATAATTCAGTCTTTGATAGAGATATTCAGAAATGCATATTGTTCTGATCTAGGCTTCCCAAGAGCATGAAACAAATTCCTTGTCCCAACAAAAACCCATTTTATTAATTTACTGTGAATTCTGCTCGTTCACACCAGCAAAGTCTTTCAGGGGGGATTTACAGTCACAGACCTTATCTGGCTTGGAGGCCAATATCTGCAAAACTTGGAGAGTCACGAACCAATTAAGCGAATCGTCTCCTGCAAACTACACTCCCCTTTCACTCTTCTTTTATTTCCTCTGGGAGGGGAGATTTGTTGTCCACCTATGGCCTTACTCCTAAGTTGACCCCTGTTCTTTAGCTGTTCCAGGGGTGGGTTTCTCGCCCCGTTCCAACCGGTTCGGTTGGAACGGGGCCGGCGCCGTCCTCGTGCACACGCGCAGTGCACGCATGCATACTAGCGTCTGTGCGATGCTCCAGCTGCTCCTGGAGGATCGCGCAGGCGCTGTATGCGTCCTGCGCATGCGTGGAAGCGCAGAACTCGTCAAAACCGGGTAAGAAACGCGGGCGGGCGGGTGGACCCTTCGGCGTTCCCGGAAGTTACTTACTTCCGGGTTTGCCGACCAACCAGTTCACGGGGACCGCCGCGAACCGCCTGAAACCCACCCCTGAGCTGTTCCCTTCGTCTGGCAACTCTGCACATGCGCCCACTGGGAACAGGCTCCAGCTGTTCTTCTGCCCCACTGATGTCTGACTCCGAAGGCAGCTGATAACTGGGATATGGCTCTGTCCCCCTCTCTGCCTCCGATGCAGAGCCCTCATCAGAGCCTTCCCCAGATTCCAGGAGTGGCCCATGTTCCTCCCCAACCTCCTCACTGTCCGAATGTGCTGCCAGCTCTGCTGGCTGCTGGCAGGCCGTGACACATATTTCTCTCTCTCCCTCTCTCTCTCTCTCTCTCTCTCTCACACACACACACACACACACACATACACACACACACACACACACACCAGAGCAACAACAACAACAGAAACAACAAACACTTCTGTGGACTTCTTCCAGTTAAGTTTGGGTGAAGGTTGTTTTGTTTTTTGATTGCTTTTTTTGCCCAACAGAAAATCCAATGGCTCTGAATTTTTGCATGATTTCTATACCGTGTTATGCTTTAGGCACAGATGTTATCTGGCCGAAGCAAATCCAAAGCAAAGCTCAGTCAAACCAACATGGCAACATGCAAGGCTAACTGAGGACCAGAAAGCAGGTTTTTCCAATTGGAAACCAAAGGTTTTTAAACTTAAGGCCTTCATCCAAAATTCGGCTGGAAGTTATTACACAAGCTTTTGCAAACTTCCTCTTCCTAAGTAAACCTGTATTCATGAAAAGTTCCACTTCCTGTAGACTTTTTTTTAAAAAAACTCTTTGTCCAACTGCACATCCAAAATCAAAGCCATGAGCTGGCTGGAAGATTCACTCCCCAAATTTCCTGCATTAAGGTGGCGCAGTGGTTAAATGCAGCACTGCAGGCTACTGCTAGATCAGCAGTTCAGCGGTTCAAATCTCACCGGCTCAGGGTTGACTCAGCCTTCCATCCTTCCGAGGTGGGTAAAATGAGGACCCAGATTGTTGGGGGCAATATGCTGACTCTCTGTAAACCGCTTAGAGAGGCCTGAAAGGCCTATGAAGCGGTATATAAGTCTACTGCTATTGCTATATATTAAGAGGAGGTGATTTTGAGAGGATCTCTCTCAAGCTCAAGGATCCTTAAAGTGACTTGCTGATCTACTTCCGAGAGCAAGGGAGCTCTCTCCAACTGAGGAATCTCCAGTTGTGAGATGAATAACTTATAGAGCACTATTGGAAGCCTCCCAAGGAAGCATTTAAAAAGCAGTGGCTTGACTATGATTATGTAGCAACCTATTTAGCAAGTACAGCAAGGAAGCAAGAGATTCCAATTTTAAAAGGATGTTACGGTGCCATCGTTTCTGTTTATCTCCTATCTGGGTCCCTTTCAGGTTTTTGACCCATTACAATCAATGAAGCATTTTTTTCCCCTGACTATACAGGACTTATACACCAGAACATTCTCAGTTTCCTTTAGACCAGTTTTGTCTAATTCTCCCATCAGGTCATCCATGAGATATGAAGACCTTCAAGTGGAAATTTCCTTTCTCCTCTTTTAGTTTCTAATCTGGAGTTTTGACTATAGGACTATTTTGTTGGCCAGGACTTAACCACATTTTTGGTTGGGGTGGAAGAGTGTCTGCCAATCATTTTTTACCATAGATAAGAACTACCACAGATGGGGACAGCAGCCAAGAAATTAAAAGATGCTTGCTCCAGAGGAGGAAAGCTATGGCACATCTAGACAGCATATTAAAAAGCAGAGGCATCACCCTGCCAACACAAGTGCATAAAGTCAAGGCTCTGGTTTTCCCAGTTGCAATGGATGGCTGTGAAAGTTGGACCATAAGAAAGGCTGAGCGCCAAAGAATTGAGGCCTTTGAACGATGGTGCTGGAGAAGACGCCAGCGAGTCCCTTGGACTGCAAGACGATCAAACCGGTCAGTCCTAGAGGAGATCAACCCTGACTGCTCTTTAGAAGGCCAGATTCTCAAGATGAACCTCAAATACTTTGGCCACCTGATGAGAAGGAAGAAGGACTCACTGGAGAAGAGCCTAATGCTGGGGAAGATCGAGGGCAAAAGAAGAAGGGGACAACAGAGAATGAGGTGGCTGGATGGAGTCAATGAAGCAGTAGGCGTGAGCTTAAATGGACTCCGGAGAATGTGGAGGACAGGAAGGCCTGGAGGAACATTGTCCATGGGGGTGCGATGGGTCGGATATGACTTCTCAACTAACAATAACAACAACAACAACAAATCTGGCATTTTGAATACAGGACTCTTTTGTTGGCTAAGATTTAACCACATTTTGCTTGGCCTGGAAAGAAGTCTGCTGAGCTTTTTTTACAGTGTAATTTGAACCACTGGAAGATTGAACCCATCTTCTTAAAGAGCTCTTCTTGCTTCTCTTCTTTCAAAAGACGGTCAGACATCTGTGGTCATCCTGCCATGTCAAGGCAGACTTCTGTCCTTCTGACCTCTATCCTAGGAGGCTGCTGGCACAGAAGACAACATCCCAGATCAAACAAATCTTGCAACATGCCTGATATAACACTGGGCTGCCACAGACCTTACAGTTTTCCCTGCCAAAAAAAGGGCAAGAATATTACTCTTAACTCCCAAGAACTTTAGGGAAATATCTTCGCCTTTGGAAGAAACATTAAGATTGCATCCTTTTTCATCCAACGGAATGAGAAGCGGTAAAAGGAGAAAGGTAAGATATATATTTGGGCCTGACATTACCTTCCGATCACACCTGACATATTAAGTCACTCAGACCTTTTAGAAAATGTGCCATTCGGAATCTCTCAGCCACTGACTGAGAAGGAATGAATATTTTCAGAGAGGTCGCCCGTCAGTGTCTCTGGAGTAGCAAGGCTTCACTTCAATGAAGTGCTCCACATCACAAAGGAGACACAATTCATTCTGACAAGGTGCAGTGAAGACACAATTTATTTCACCGAGGTGCTCCCTGGTGCTTCTGGGACTTATCTGGCACATCTAGTAGTCAAAAGAGACTTCCGTGCATCTACACACCATGGACATAAACCACTTTCGGATCTTTCCAGTAAGAAAGCGAAGTCTTGGAAGACTTTCTGCACAGGTTCTGATGCATCACAGCAGAAGAAGAAGTTTTGTCTTGGTTACTGGATATGTTGGAGGTTCAGAAGCAATGAAAAGGGATGTGGCAGTTTAAATATGAGCCAACTGTGTGCGGCGGCAGTCAAAAAGCCAACAAAATCCTAAGTTGCATTAACAGAGGAATACAATCAAGATCAAATGAGGTACTAATACCACTCTATAAAGCCTTAGTAAGACCACACCTAGAATACTGCATCCAGTCACCACACTATAAAAATTGTGGCACGACAAAACCGTGCTCGACTAAGCCGCGCCCGATTAAACCGCGTCGCTGACGTCATCAACAGGGCGACAACAGCGAGTGCGGAGAAAGAAGGGCGCTTTAAATAGCGCTTTGAAAGCAAGCCGATTCAACTTAAGGTAAGGTTAGGTTTACGTTAGGGTTAGGGTTAGGGTTAGGTTTAGGGTTAGGTTTAGGGTTAGGTTTAGGGTTAGGGTTAGGTTTAGGGTTAGGTTTAGGGTTAGGGTTAGGTTTAGGGTTAGGTTAAGGGTTAGGATTAGGTTTAGGGTTACGTTAAGGGTTAGGTTTAGGGTTAGGTTAAGGGTTAGGTTTAGGATTAGATTTAGGGGGGGTTAGGTTTAGGTTTAGGGGTTAATTTTAGGTTTAGTGTTTACAGCGTGCTTCTGTCTCCGCACTGTTGTCGCCCTGTTGATGACGTCAGCTACACGGTTTCATCGAGCGCAGTTTAGTCGAACACGGTTTTGTGGTGGAACCTATAAAAATAAGATGTTGAGACTCTAGAAAGAGTGCAGACAAGGGTAACCAGGTTGATTAGGGGACTAAAACATACGATAAACAGTTGCAAGAACTGGGCATGGCTAGTGTGGTGAAGAGAACAACCAGGGGAGACATGATAGCAGTCTTCCAATATTTGAGGGGCTGCCACAGAGAGGAGGGGGTCGAGCTATTTTCCAAAGCACCTGAAGGCCAGACAATGAATAATGGAGGGAAACTGACCAAGGAGAGAGTCAAGCTAGAAATAAGGAGATATTTTCTGACAGTGAGAACAATCAACCCATGGAACAGAAGTTCCCTTCAGAAGTTGTGGGAGCTTCATCACTGGACGTTTTCAAGAAGAGAATGAACCACTATCTGTCAAAAATGGTGTAGGGTCTGCTTGGGCATGGGGTTGGACTAGATGACCTACAAGCTCCCTTCCAACTCTGTTAATCTGTTTCATTTAGTCAACAGAAGCAGAGGTAATTGCTTAGGGAACGAGCTTTGAAGAGATGTTTTGCTTAAAGCAAAACTGTTGAGATGAATCATCACTGCCACTACCCTAGAAGCTTTGGGTTTATTTGATTCATTTGGGTTCATTGCTCACAACCATGACACCTTCCTTCCTTCCTTCCCAATGGCATTCCCCATAAAATTCAGAATCAGCGGAATCCCGAGTTTTTAGTAAAATGTCACGACACGGATACAAAAGGGTAGCGTTTGCACTGTAATGTCATGACTCATGCGCTTTCATTTGATCCTATCCTGCCTCTCTCTATCCCCTCCCACAGCCCATGGGGAGATAAGAAACAACAACTGTCTTAACCAAGATTGATATTGCCCCAGTGAACTCACGGGTTTATAACAACTTAATGGAAGGTGGCTTAGATCGTGTTTATATAATTCAGTAAGCCGTGCTTTGTTTAAATTGCTTGACATCAGGCACAATGAATGAAGCAAGCCACAGATTTTCACAGCATGGCTTGTGAAGTCACTCTTTCTTCTAAATGGAAAAATACCTACATTCAATTATTTAGACATCTGAATTCTGGGATCTGCCTGGGGCTTTGAGTCAAAGCATGTGTCACATAGAAATTCAACTCGTGTATCATCTTGGACCTCTGTTCAAATGTGGGAACGATGAAAAAAAGGACCCGTGGACCCTTGACACTGGGGCAGACCACACAGATGATCTGGTCATGTTCTGCACCCCAATAAGCCTTTCAAGTCAGCTGTGTTCGTTGTTTCGCAACCTGCCCTATTTGCTCCTTTCGGTTGAACGTTACAAAGGATAACTTAAAGATCTGTGCCAAGAAGCATCGACTGTATTTTGGTTAGGCTTACTCGGCTGTCCATACTTACAAGCATGTGGATAGAAAAATTAACCTTCTTCCATAACTATTTTTTTCTTTTTGATGAAGAAGAATATAGTTTGGTGTTCTGACCCCCCTTCTTCGTCCAGGAACAAAAGCCGAAACCAACGTAAATGAGAAGGTTTCTTTTAATCAGTCAAGACTCTCGTTGGCTGCAAGCCGCATAAACAAAGAGATAAACACTCTGGCAGCAAGTCCTACAAAACTTGGCAGCAATGCAAACAAACTCTGGCAGCAATTCAGGCTGCCAAGTTTGTTTCTTGTTAGTCCTTAACGTTGACTTCAGCAGAAAGGCATGGCACCAGCAGTCTCTTTTATAATCAGGAGAGGATCTTAATGAGCATCAGCTGAGTGTAATCACCTCTTGTAATTACACTGTTGTTCTTGACGCCGAGTAGCCCTTTTACGGCGTGCATCCCGGGACAACTCACAGGTGTTTTCTAGATCACTCACTCTTGTCTCCCCACTGATCCAAGGCTCAGATGCCACCTGGTGGCCAACCAGTCTCTCCTCGCCCTGCTCGGAGTTGGAACCCTGTCCATGGTCCTCCACCTCCTCCAGGGCCGACTCATAAGACCCCTCGCTGTCAGAGTCTGGTGGCAGCTCCAACGGCTCCTGCCGGGCCACAACAGTTTGGTATATTGTTGGATACAAAACCTATGGTAGCATCACACACGTATCAGAAGCGCAAGGCACTTCCAGGTTGAAAGGATTATCCAGTGACATCACCTGTGCTTGGGGGATGCCCAAATGGGAGCTCCTGGCAGGAGTTGAAGCGAAGGATGGGAGCTTAACCCACTCCACGATTGCACTCTAGGCTCAAACCTAGACTTGCCAACCTCCAACCCAGTGTCCTAACCACACAAGCAACCGTGCTCCTAGAGTGGTTAGATTATGGTTAGATTATGAATCAATAGACACTCGGTAGCAAAAGCAGTTAGACTTATATACAACCCTCCCTAAGCGGTTTACAGAGTCAGCACATTGCCCCCAACAATCTGGGTCCTCATTTTACCCATCTTTTTACCACCTTTGGTAGGAAGGTAACAGCGTTCTATGCACCTTTGGCGTTTAGTCATGCCAGCCACATGACCATGGAGACCTCTTTGTGATTTGGAACTAGGGGAAAATTTAAGTGAGGATGGGATGCAGGTTTAGCGGTTCAAATCCCTAGAGCCACGTAATGGAGGGAGCTCCCATTACTTGTCCCAGCTTCTGCCAACCTAGCAGTTCGAAAGCACGTAAAAAATGCAAGTAGAAAAATAGGGACCACTTTAGTGGGGAGGTAACAGCGTTCCATGCACCTTCAGCGTTTATTCATGCCGGCCATATGACCATTGAGATGTCTTCAGACAGCGCTGGCTCTTCGGCTTTGAAGCAGAGATGGGCACTGCCCCCTAGAGTCAGGAACGACTAGCACATATGTGTAAGGGGAACCTTACTTTTACCTTAAACGTGAAGAGTATAGCATCCTGGCTGCTATGATTCACTTTCCTGTATTTTTAGACCCCAAAGGATAAATTTTGGACAGGAAAAAACATTAACAATCTTGCTTTGGGAAGCTATTAAGGTTGACTACTCCTAGCCAAATATGATCCTAAATCCCTCAACTAGCAGTCAATCATTTCAGCAGCTTCTTCACCACAGCGAATAAAACAAAAAGGGGGCAAACCCCAAATCACTTCCAAAGGAGAGAATTGGGCCCCTCGGAGTCACTTGGCATCTCTAAAGACCCCCCCTAGTAAAAAGTTAGACCTTAGAAATTGGAGGCGTGGCGGAAGCCATATACCCCATTCGAGAAGAGTAAAAAGAGTAGAAGTGTAGCAGGGAATTATTTCACTCTCTCACTCTCCCTTCTCCCGACCCCTCTCCCCCCCCCCTTCCATTTAGATATAGCTTTGTGCATGCAATTATAAACATGATAGTTTATCAGCATCTATTGTTGAATAGCAACTGTTATTAATCACAGTGACATAAATTAATACCCCATGCTTGTGAGCGCATGGAAAGTTTTGCCTTGCTGTTTTAATGTGTGTGTGTGTGTGTCTGTGTGTGTGTGTGTAGAGAGAGAGAGAGACAGAGACAAAGAGAGACAGAGAGAGACAGAGAGAAAGAGAGAGAGAAGGGAGGAGGGTCTTGTTCCTTCACTCGCTTTCGGCTGTCCAGAGCTGGAGAAAGGGTAGAGATTCTGTATACTCTTTTTCCATTGCCACTCCATAAATCTACCGCCTGTAATTGTGCCTCTGGGGTAGCTTTCTTTTTCAAAAGAGATGTGCTCCGCCGCGCTTCCCCTTCGGGTTTTGGCTGCCTCATAATGTCATTTGTGCAACATTCCTCCACGTTGGCTTCATCATTTCTGAAGCTTCTTCAAAGATTTCAAATCATCACCCTAATGAGGGCTGTGTACATGGAGGGGGCCCAGCCAGGCTGAGGACATATTGCCAAATTCTACAGAATTTGTTGGCCTCTTTTGGGGAAACACCGCCCCCCCCAAAAAAAATACACAGGGCATTTTGAAGCTTCCACTCATAAATCACTCACAAAAATTAACTAATTTGTTTAACACGTTACCCGTCAAGAGTACGTCTCTCTTTAAAGAAAACAATTTCTTTTGTCCTTTCAAGCCTGTAGTGAAAATTCTTTCTCTCCTTGCATTTGTTCACTAAAAGGGTCTCCTTCCCTCCCTATTACTTCATACAGGTGCCTTCGTCTTCTGGTTGGTGTCCCTCAGATGGTTTCAATGACAACTTTTACCTACTTCCTTTCAGCTACGCTGACTAGGAATTGTGGAAGCTGTAATTCAATGCATCTGAAAAAAAACTGAAGTGAAGGAGATGGATGGCCTCCCGACCATCAGCTGTTTCAGGCTGCAGGGATTGTCATGGCCTATTGCCGCCTCCGCACGTCCTAGTTTCCACCCGTTCCGGGCGGCAGGGATCAAAACGGGTGGAAAATGGGGCATGTGGAAACCGAGAACAGGGTGCGCAGAAACCAAAAATGGGAGGTTGAAAATGGGGTAAGCGGAGGCTGCAATAGGCAATGGCAATCCCTGTAACCTGAAACAGCTGGTGGTCAGGAGGCTGATCCAACCGACAACCAGCTGTTTGTGCTAATCAGGCTGTGCTGAAGCTGAAACTGAGACAGGTTGTCTGCTGAAAGGAGGCAAATTGCTGGGAGGCAGGGTTCCACCACAATACCGTGAAGGCCTTATCCGCGGAGACATAAGCGCGAGTGCTAATCCACGCCATCCAAATCGCTAAAGCAAATGCGACCTTACCGCGCTGACATAAGGGCGGAGGGCAAATCTGCGACTTCCGAAGCACCCTAAACCTAACCCTAAACCTAACCCTAAACCTAACCCTAAACCTAACCTTAAACCTAACCCTAACCCTAAACCTAACCCTAAACCTAACCCTAAACCTAACCCTAAGCCTAACCCTAAGCCTAACCCTAAACCTAACCCTGAACCTAACCCTGAACCTAACCCTAAACCTAACCCTAAACCTAACCCTAAACCTAACCCTAACCCTAACCCTAACCCTAACCCTAAACCTAAACCTAAACCTAAACCTAAACCTAAACCTAAACCTAAACCTAAACCTAACCCTAACCCTAACCCTAAACCTAACCCTATACCTAACCCTAAAGCAAACCCCTAAACCTAATCCTAACCCTTACCTTAATTTAAATCGCCTTTCTCCCGCCGCACTGTTTTAAAGCACCCTTCTGTCGCCGCGCTGTTGTCGCGGCGGTGATGATGCATGGTGATGACGTCGCGGCTTTAGCGATGCGGTTTTATCACCAGTATTTTGATGAGCACGGTTTTGTCGTGCCACTGGGAGGCAGAGGCCAAAGGCTGGGCAGGGCTACATTCGGTGTATAAGATGCACCCAAATTTTCACCCTCTTTTAGCGGGGGAAGTGCATCTTATACTCCAAAAAATATGGTACTTAAGCCAAGCATGCAACGTGGCTTCCTTGGATGAATTAAGTCTGGAGATCTGTCTGACTCTCGCATCGCTTCCTCCGATAGCAGCCTGGTTGTGCAAACAAAGGACTGGATCTGGAAGGCAAGGCTCTGCCTGGAAAAGATTACCTCCCTTGAGTACCGTTTCCCAGGAACATGCCAATTTCTTCCCACTCTGAGAGCTGCTTTTCTGGCCCTGTTGGTTGTATTGATCACAACAGGTCTTTCCTAATAGAGTTACAAGACATTTTCAGTCGCCAGCTCAGAAGCCTATGGGAAATAGATCCTCTCCATCAGCTGCTGCCTTTCTGTAAGGCCAAGTAACCGCCCCGGTTCCATTTTCTCTGCTGGGTGTTAAAAGACAGTAAATACCAACAGCCATGCAGGTAACAATGAGAAGAAAGGCAGAGCAGCCGCCGAGGTGCTACTTTCATAAGAAGAGAGGACAAAACACAGCTGGCGGCTGACACAGGTCTCTTCTCTTCTGTTTTTTTCAATGATAAACCCGCGGAGTCCTTTGAAGGGTTCTTTAGGATGGCTAAAATGTTGGCTCACCAGGATGGGGAACTGGGGCCATTCATTAACCAAGCAAAGGGTTGTGTAATTGGGCTCCCCTCTTCACCCCCTCGCCAACGACCAGCATTTCAGGATCAATGGGCTTCCCAAGGCTTCCTTCCCAATTCTTTTCATCGAGTTTCGACGACAAAAAAAGTGTCTCTGTTTACACAGCAAGAAGGCAAAGCAGGGGAGGATAGGCAGAAAACAATCCAGACACATTGCAAAAAGTGGAATTTAAAGGAACTGGAAGGCAGATTTTGGCACAGTATTAAGAGAGGGGAAAAAACGTGGAGAAAAAGATGGATAGATCAGAGGTGGGTTCCTACCAGTTCGCACCTATTCAGCAGAACCGGCTCGTCAAATCTACCGAACCGGTTAGAAGAGGTTCCACCAGTGGACCCGGAAAGCAGGCCACACCTACAGAAGAGGTTCCAAAAAATTTTGAAACCCACCACTGGTCCTTGGATATGATTATTCTACACTATCATGCTCATATGTATAAAACTCAGTGCCTCTGTGAAAGGGAAGGATGACTACTGCGTTTGTGGTGCAATCAGAACATTGCGTGTGTTGAAGTTGTTTTAACGCAAACCAAAGATGCCTTTTAAAAAACAAGTTTACATCATATTCTTATGCATGCCAGTGCTGTGTGTGAGGTAATTTAAGGTGGTTCTGACAAGCATCTTCATATCCGGTCACATGGGCAGCAAGCCACTCCCATCCGGTCACATGGGCGGCAAGCCACTCCCACAAAGGAGGCCGCACCCACAGAGTAGGTTCAAACAATTTTTGAAACCCACCACTGGGAGAGATGTGGCACCCATAGATCTCAACCCAAGAAAACATACAGTCCAAAGAGAAATCTATAGACTACAAAAAAAAGATCGTTTGTGACTCCAAGGAAAACATCTGTGTCTTTCATCTTTGGGAATTTCAGCTAAAGATTCATTCTTATCCAATTTGCAAGGAAGGAAGGAACGGGAGGCAGAGAGAGGGAAGGAAGGATGGAAAGGAGGAAATAGAGAGGAGGAAGTGAGGAAAAAAGTTAGGGATGCAGGAAGAAAGGAAATAGAGAGAAGGATAGAGAGAGAAGGGAGAGAGAAAAGAAGGGAGGAAGGAAATGGAGAGAAAGAGAGGAGGGATGGAGGAAAAAGAGAAGGAAAGGAGAAAGAAGGAATGAAGGAAGGAAATAGAGAGGATAGAGAGGAGGGAGGGAGGAAAGAAGTTAGGGAAGGAGGGAGGGAGGAAGAAAGGAAATAGAGAAAAGGATAGAGAGAAGGGAGGGAGAAAAGAAGGGAGGAAGGAAATGGAGAGAAAGAGAGGAGGGAGGGAGGAAAAAGAGAAGGAAAGGCGGAAAGGAGAAAGAAGGAATGAAGGAAGGAAATAGAGAGGATAGAGAGGAGGGTGGGAGGAAAGAAGTTAGGGAAGGAGGGAGGGAGGAAGAAAGGAAATAGAGAGAAGGATAGAGAGAAAAGGGAGGGAGAAAAGAAGGGAGGAAGGAAATGGAGAGAAAGAAGGAGGGAGGGAGGAAAAAGAGAAGGAAAGGGAAAAGGAGAAAGAAGGAACGAAGGAAGGAAATAGAGAGGATAGAGAGGAGGGAGGGAGGAAAGAAGTTAGGGAAGGAGGGAGTGAGGAAGAAAGGAAATAGAGAGAAGGATAGAAAGAAGGGAGGGAGAAAAGAAGGGAGGAAGGAAATGGAGAGAAAGAGAGAAGGGAGGGAGGAAAAAGAGAAAGAAAGGGGGAAAGGAGAAAGAAGGAATGAAGCAAGGAAATAGAGAGGATAGAGAGGAGGGAGGGAGGAAAGAAGTTAGGGAAGGAGGGAGGGAGGAAGAAAGGAAATAGAGAGAAGGATAGAGAGAAGGCAGGGAGAAAAGAAGGGAGGAGAGAGGAAATAGAGAAAAAGGCAGAAAGGAGGGAGGGAGGAGAGAAGGAAGGAAAAGGGGAAGAAGGAATTGATTTAGCTCATTGACCTCCACTCCTAACTTCAGCAGTTTGTTCCAGCCCTTATTTCAGCCATTCTTTGTGTAAAGCTGTTCTCTATGAATATATTGGAATCCTTAAATTCTAGTGCAAATACTGGGGTAGTTACAAAAGTAATGGTAGGGCTGGTAAAAAGCCTAACTCCTGCATTTGCTCTTGCACGCTTCTGCCACACACTGTCCCATCCTGATGCGTGTGTATTTTTCAAGAGTAAGAGTTAATTTCCCACATCCTGGACAAGGGTGCCAGAGTGAAAGTCCCTTCTACCCAGCTAATTCCATAAACCCTCCACTTGATATCTCTCCAAGAGCTTTGGGCTGGGGGAAGCCTGCTAAAAAACTATGGTCCTAATAGCTACTCTCACTAATCCAAAGGGTATCTTCTGAAAGGAGAAATTCCCTGTCCAGGTCTTTGTTAATGAAACCTAGAAGAAAATTCGGCAAGGCCTTATGTTGTGGCAAAGCCCACTTGGCAATTTTTCAGTCTCTTATTAAAATTTTCCCATTTATTATGGGAGATAATAGAGAAGGATACTGTTGGCATTCCTGCTTTCTAATATACATCTTTTTGGCTGCTCTACTACCTTGTAATCAGCCCACATTCTCTATTCTGAAAAAGCTCTGGATGACAATTTCCTCCTTAAGTTTTATATGAATTCATTAGCAGCCAGGGAAACTGTAAGGTAAAGGTAAAGGTTCCCTTTGCAAATATGTGCTAGTCGTTCCCGACTCTAGGGGGTGATACTTATCTCCGTTTCAAAGCTGAAGAGCCAGCACCTTCCAAAGATGTCTCCGTGGTCTTGTGGCCGGCATGACTAAACACCGAAGGTGCACGGAATGCTGTTACCTTCCCACTAAAGGTGGTTCCTATTCTTCTATTTGCATTTTTACATGCTTTCAAACTGCTAGGTTGGCAGAAGCTGGGACAAGTAACGGGAGCTCACTCCATTATGTGGTTCTAGGGATTCGAACCGCCGAACTGCTGACCTTTCTGATCGACAAGCTCAGCGTCTTAACCACTGAACCACCACGTCCCTTAGGGAGACTGTAGACCCCTAAAAAAATAGCAGTAGACTTATATACCGCTTCATAGGCCTTTCAGGCCTCTCTAAGCGGTTTACAGAGAGTCAGCATATTGCCCCCAACAATCTGGGTCCTCATTTTACCCACCTCGGAAGGATGGAAGGCTGAGTCAACCCTGAGCCGGTGAGATTTGAAGCGCTGACCTGCTGATCTAGCAGTAGCCTGCAGTGCTGCATTTAACCACTGTGCCACCTTGGCTCTATTAAAGATATTGTACAATTGTACAATTAAAGATATTGTACAATTGTAAAACTCACACATATTCTGGCCAATTTAAAATGATAGAGCTGCAGGAATACCTTCCCTCTAGCCCTGGAATTTCATCGCAAATTCTCTGCTCTATTAAAAAAAAAGTTCTTTGATCAAACAGACTCTTACAAATTAAGATTGAAAGCAGATGTTCATTTGGTCAGTAGTTAGCTCACTTTGGCTAACCTTGAAAGTTAAGCAGGATCAGCCTTGCCTTTCAACCCTGAAATGGCCCTGGATGAGGCCATCTTTACGGCTTCAGGGTTGCCACAAGACAGGGAAGGGGAATATAGATAGCTGGGGTTTTGTAGTCAAAACAGAAAGTTTTCCTGTCAGAACCAAGGTCATTTCAACTGGTGGCTGGAAAGAGGAGGAGTAGAGTAACCAAGCAACTGTCCAACTCCTCTATTGGACAATGTGACTGATGACTGGGGGGAAAGGGGGGATTTTTATTTTTTTCAATAGGTGAAAACCGCAGGAAATTTCAGAGTCGGTTTTCACCAGCTGTGCCAATATGATCTATCTGATAAATTGTTCTTTGAGGAATCTCCCTGCCTTGGAGTTCTGCTTTCAATGGGTGCATGGCTTGGAACCGTGACATTGGCTTGTTCACGAATGAGGCACCATCAGAAAATCCCAGCTCTATAGGTTGCACTGGAAAGGCAAAAACATTTCTGGAAAGCATCAGTGACAATCTAATGCAAAGGTGTTTCCAAGAACAGCATAAAAACAGCCAGACAAAAATACTGCTAACATTAGGGCTGTGGAAAGTGACTTTTATTTACTGCTCAAATAGTAAAATGAGCAAAAAATAATAATTTAGTGATTACTTGAAATATCTTCTGAGATTTGTTTGAAAAATTAGTTGGGAAAAAATAAATAAAAGCCTGCTATTCTATACATCTTTGAAGTGAAAAATAAAATATGCGTCAATGAGCATCTGCTAAAATTTCATTGCTCTGTCTGGTAAGTCTATCCGACTCCTTCGATAGACTTTTTTGCCATCCATCTCATGCTGCAACATGAGAGATCTCTTTAATTTAATGAAATTATTCTGTTTTTGTTACCAGTTTATCTAATACCTATCCTTTTCCCTTTCTAATTTATGGAGAGGAGTCAGTTAATCATCCCAAGTCAGGGAGAGAAATGACATCTTTAGCATAAACATAAATTATCGATTTTGAATACAGCTTTCTTTGGCAGGGTTGGAAACAAAAGCAGAAATGGGAAAACCGCTCCACGGGATGAAATCATTACCCTCTTGGGTTGATCTTCTCCTCTTCCTGCATGTGATGCTTCTGTGGAGAGGGCTGGCCAAGCAAGGAAGCCATTTGGTAGGAAATCTTCTCTGGTTTGCCATGGTAATGTTAAGCACTGCTTTAAATCCTTGGCATATAATGGCCACCCTTTGAAAGGAACACTGATAATATCAAGGTAGATTTGATTCAAAGAACTATAGGGACATCAGGCAAGTCAAACCAATGTTGATTTGATTTTTATTGGATATGGATGGCAACAGGTGGTGTTTTGTTTTGTTTTTTGAATATGTAATTTTGTGATCTTTGTGTAGACAGTCTATGGACATTGCTTTATGTAAGGGAAGGAATATTAACAGATAATAGTTGGAAAAATCATCTAGTCCAACCCCCTGCCCCAGCAGGAGACCCTACATCTGCCTCCACCTAGGATCGAACTCACAACCTCCTCTTTGTGAGGCTAGAGCTCCAACACTAGGACACAGCAGCAGGTTCTTTGATAAGAAGGAAGCCCAGTGGTCTATTTACTGTCAGGGTTCCAAATAGCATCCAAAATTAAATCAGAGTCTGAGGCAAAGCATTCCTCAAAGTTCCAATTTATTAAGAGAGCCATGTTGGCACATCTGGGAAAACCCAATTGAAAGTTCAACATCTTGCCCCCACACCCAAAAGTGGCATGACATGGTCCAATCTTCCACTGCCATGCTGGCAATTCCACCCATCCAGTTCCGGTGAGGTGCAGAGGTGCAAAGACAAAGGATGACCTTGGCTTTCTAGAAAGAATGTTGTTATGGCTACATAGCACCTAACTCCGTACAATCCCACCTCCCGTTTTCCCACAATAGAAAATGCATAGTAGAATAATAGAAAGTGTGGCAGGCCAAAGATCCAAGAGAAAAGATGGCTGCAGGCCTGACATTTAGTTCCTCCAAATTGACATCACTAGCAACAGAATGTCCCAAAGATTTTTTTTTTCCAAAAGCAACTGGACTCCCTTGATTTTTCCTTTGAAAACATTTCTCTTCTCACACAAGAAGCTTCTTCAGAACTGAAGGATGAGAAAACAAAATGTATTAAGGAAACAAAACCAAGAAACTCCAGATGCCTTTTGGAAAAAGCACCTTTGGGACCACAATGACCTGGATGATTGAGAAGCTCCACAGGCACTAGCAACAGAAATATTATGGATCCAGTTGCATTGAGTGGCCTGTCCTCAAATTCACCTAAGAAAACAATGTTGCATTTTCAAAACTGGATGCCATTAGAAATGTTTACTTTTCTAAAATGTGCAATGCAAAGCACCATTTCAGAAGAATCCTCATTAGTGAAAAGTCTCCAAAAACGCACATCATAAAAATCACTTTCTAAGATGTATTACATTATGAAAAAGGATTTGCAAAACTGCAAATAAAAATGCAGAGGCTTGGAGAAATGTGCCCCAGTAGTAGTTTAGATGTTTAGCTACTCAAATTCCCATTTAAAAAAAAATAGGAGATGGAGAAAAACCCAAAATTTGCAAAAACTGGGAACCTGTCAGATCGAAAAATTGAAATAAAAATAAAATTACAGCAAGCCAATTCACATAAAGGTAAGGGTTAGGTTTAGGGTTAGGGTTAGGTTTAGAGCGTTAGCGTTACGTTTAGCATTAGGTTAAGGGTTAGCGTTAGGTTTTTCGTTAGGTTAAGGGTTAGGTTTAGGGTTAGGTTTAGGGTTAGGTTAAGGGTTAGGTTTAGGGTTAGGTTTAGGGTTAGGTTTGGGGGGGTTAGGGTAAGGTTTTCGCTTTATTTTTACATTTTTCGATCTTTTTCGTCGCGCTGTGATGACGTCACATACGCGTTTTCATCGACCGCGCTTTTGTCTACCGCGGTTTTGTGGTGGAACCCCTGTCAGATACTTAAACTATAGCTTTACCTTGGGTCAATCTGATGTCATAAAAATCTGTATGTCGAAGGACGTGTCTCTTTAACTTTCCATACAGTTGTTGAGAATAACAATGCAACGCAACTCTGCTTGATTAATAAAACATCTAAAGAAGTTTTCTCTTCAACTAAAGATGTTGGGTCAACTTAACCGACATTTTTGTCAATCTCCTTTTTGGAATGGACAAGGAAGAGGAAGAGGAGGGAAGGAGGTAGCTCAAAAATGAAGCATTATTATTCCGTGTAATGACTTTATAATGAGGAGTATTGTCTGTATTATAGGCATTTGGTTTTAACACCTAGCAAGAATTTGATCTTTTATGCATGAGAGTACATAAAATAAATATGGCTGAAATCTCAGATTGTGACTTCAGCATTATTTTCCAGAGCCATTTAATTAAAAATGGAGATTCCCTCTCATCTAATGTCATAAAAAAGCAGGAGAGAGAAAATGAGAGGGAAGCAAAGAACAATTAAACCCACCACACAGCAGTAGCCCCCCGTGGCATGAAGGAAGACGCCATAGGTGGACCCTGTCATGAAACCGCTGGGTTTTATCACTGTTTAATGATTTGTTGCACTATTTATAGGATAAACAATAAATCTAACATGATTCATCATATTACCCAATAAATCATGGGACAAATCATTAAGCAGCGTGATAAAAATCAAGTGTTTTAGAAATAAGTTAATCTAGGATGCCAATGTGTAAACTAAACAGTTGCTTAAAAACCCTATTTGCTAATCACTTTTACATAAAGGAAGATTGATGATTATGTAGATTAAATGTGTGCTTATTCCTATAACCAGCTGATAATCACATGTTCCTTGCCTGTCTGCTTTGAAAGAAAAATCAAAGCTAAAAAGTCTGCTTGAATAGAAAATATGGAGAGTTGTTTGCTTGCTATTCAGAGACCTCTACTTACTAAGAGTTCACCCACAATGTTCTCTGGGCTTTTGAATGACAAAACAGTTAATTAAATGTGCAGCAATGGGAATGTCTAGCAGAGAGGATATTTTGGCTATAAATTCTGTAATATCCTAATTAACACTTTCATTAAGGCTTGATAGCTGGTTCCAACGCAGCTTGGTTCTTCAGACCAAATGTAGCTCTCTGCCTTGCTTGCTTGTGACAAGCAGTTTTATAGCTTCCCTGCCCACAGAGCTATGCCGCACTTTGAATTATCCTTAAGGGCTCCACATCACACTTGTGGGTCCAATATCCTACATGACTGGTGCAATTCAACCCAGGGTCCTTAATACCCATTCTCCAGATGGACTGTCCTCTGAAGGCTTAACTAAAGATTACTAACTTAAATCTTTCTGGAGTCAAAAGTTGCTTCTCGTGAGTAAAATAAACCTATTTGTTCCTTCCCAAGGACGAGTTGTGAAAGGAAATAGTTTTAAATTTTAATTTTGAAATATCTGATCTCTTCCAGAAGAATTTTTTTTTGCTAGCAGATAGCTTTGTTTCATCTGGTTCGAAAAGAAAGACGCAAGCTTCAAGAAACAGTTTTTGCCCAGGACGCTACACTGGTTGATATGTAAATTGGTAAATAAAAAAGTTTCAGTTATTTTAATGAACAAATCCAACAAAACAGAGATGATAGCAATAGCAATAGCAATAGCAGTTAGACTTATATACCGCTTCATAGGGCTTTCAGCCCTCTCTAAGTGGTTTACAGAGTCAGCATATCGCCCCCAAGAACAATCCGGGTCCTCATTTTACCCACCTCGGAAGGATGGAAGGCTGAGTCAACCCTGAGCCGGTGAGATTTGAACAGCCGAACTGCTGAACTGCAGTCAGCTGAAGTAGCCTGCAGTGCTGCATTTAACCACTGTGCCACCAATAGCAGAAAAAAATGGTTTTGTATTCTCCAAGATTTTCTTCTCTGCACCTCAAAAGGGAATATTAAAATTTGGACATTTTTCTTTATCTAATTCTAAGGCAACATTATAGTTGAGCTACCAGATCTAATACTGTTCTTGCCTACCCTTAGTTAATCAGTATTGGAAGAAAACCAACCTTTAAAAAGAGTGGAGGATTTTCTTAAGAGATGGGTGATCTTGAAACTTCATCTGGGAAAAAAACCCCTGAAAACTATGAGGGAACAGTCAAAGTATTGCTAAGAATTCCCCGCCTTTAGAAGAACTTCTTTAGAATCAGCTTGCTTCTCTTGGTCCTCTAGGAAGAGTTGGAAAACAATTGCCTTTTTCATATATAAAATCAACGTTAAATTTTCTATTGATGCATTTTATGCAGCTAATTTTACTTCTAATTCTTATAGTTATCCTCTAACCATCGATAAAATGATCCCCATATAATATAATAATCAGTTTGTTCTTTCTCTTTAATTGCCAGTGTTAATCTGTTCGTTTCTGCACATTCTAATGTTTTCCTAATCACATTCTCCTCTGTGGGACTTGTTACCAGTAAGATTGGCAAAGATGTTCAAGGACAAATCAGTTAAATGTTGGAAATGTCACCAGACGCCTGGCTTGTACTATCATATATAGTGGACATGTGTAGAAGCAAAAAAAAATACTGGACTAAAATAGTGGTTGGAAAAGATGATATGACAATATATATATATTTAAAATCTAAAATATTCCTGTTGGGGATTCTACCAGAAACCTATAGTAAAGAAAATGTATATTTGATTATTCATGTTATAATTGTAGACAGCTAGAATTGTATTTGCACAAAATTGGAAAAGCGAAGAGATTCCCATGGAGGAGAAAGTTACATTTTCATGGGGCATTGAATAGCCTTCCTCTTTGGGAGTTATCTGTCAAGCATGTCAGAAGCATAACTTTGGGTTGATGATGGTTTTCTGATTTCAGGTAATTTGGGTTTCATGCAAGGAAGAATGTACTAAACCAAAAAAAAATGGATTAAAGGAGGATTCCAATGTTCAGTCTGGAATGGAAACCTCTCTCTCTTACTAGCTCAGGAATCTACTGCCACAAACACACACACACACACACACACACACACACACACAACTCAACGCCTATTGATTTTGGGGGAGGAAAATATTCAATGAGCATCTTTTCCATTCAGATCTACAAGACTGATGAAACTCTTAGGTTTTTCATGGTTTCACCCTATGTTGCAGACATGTATCTGGATCATCTTTTGGGCACATAGTAATCGGATTATTTGAACAGTAGATGATTTGGTGAGGAGATTCCAGTTTCAGAGGTAGGGGGGATAAACTCCCTTAAAATAGTAAATACTTTATATAGATCAGCAGACAAAGGTACAGTTACTGCTGTAATAAATGATGGTGCCATCATAAAAGGCTGGTTGTAGATGCTGCAGTAAGATATAGATGTAAGGAGATTTGAGATGTAATTTTATATTCTTGGGACATTACAAAGAATCAATAACAGCCAGGGTAAGCACTTGAAAAGAGGATCATATTTAAAACCAATTAAAGTGTATCTTTGCATGATTTCTGCATAGCATTTCCTGAAGATATTTTCATTTCCCAATGACGGCCCTCTTATATATGTTGGACTCAGTGGTGGGTTTCAAAAATTTTTAGAACCTCTTCTGTAGGTGTAGCCTACTTTGTGGGAGTGGCTTGCCAGCCATGTGACCGGGTGGGAGTAGCTTGTGGGCCATGTGACCGGGTGGGGGCAGCTTGACAGTCATGTGACTGGATGGGCATGGCCGACTTATAAAATGTGGTGAAACTCATTTAACAACGCTCTTGCTTAGCAACCAAAATGTTGGCTCAGAAACTCTGGCATTTGAAGCACGCAAGTCTTAAAGCTGTCAAGTTACAAGACCCTTGCACCCCTAACCCTTTAGAAAAAAAAAACAGGGGTGTTCAAACTTGACAGCTTTAAGACTTGTGGACTTCAACTTCCAGAATTCCTCCTCTCGCTCTTCATCTTGATGATGTGCGGGTGGGTGGGGGGAAGGAGCTGGAACCGGTTCTAAATGGCACTGTAGATTTGTGGAACCTCTTCTATAGAAGAGGTTAGAACTGGCAGGAACCCACCCCTGGTTGGACTAAACAGACCCATGTAACTCCTCAGCAAGCTTTATCATCTCCATCTTGAACTCCGAAATAACAATAGCACTTAGGCTTATGTACCGCTTCACATAGATGGTTATGTTACTTAGATTCTACTTTTACAGTATTTTTAGACCAATTCGTGTAGTACTAATCAGTGGTGGGATTCAAAAATTTTTACTATGGGCGTGGCTTGGTGGGCATGGCGGAGAAGGATACTGTAAAATCTCCATTCCCTCCCCATTCCAGGGGAAGCTTACTGCAAAATCCCCATTTCCTCCCGATCATATCGGAGTTGGGAGGCAGAGAATAGATGGGGGCAGGGCCAGTCAGAGGTTGTGTTTACCGGTTCTCTGAACTACTCAAAATTTCTGCTACTGGTTCTCCAGAACTGGCCAAAACCTGTTGAATACTACCTCTGGTACTAATAATATAGTAGTCTTTCGTTCCAGAAATTGTGAATGCTCCAACACTGGAAGCTTTTAAGAAGATGTTTAAGAAGATGTTGGATAACCATTTGTCTGAAGTGGTGTAGGGTTTCCTGCCTAAGCAGGGGATTGGACTAGAAGACCTCCAAGGTCCCTTCCAACTCAGTTATTCTATTCTATTCTATTCTATTCTATACTTGTGGGATAGTTTGGGCCAAGAGAAAGACTCTGTCTCAAATTCAAAGTCAACTTCAGGCCAATCTAACTGTCTGGTTACCTCACACTGATTCTCCATTGAAAGTGGCCAAGTCTCAATTTGTGGCACAAAGCTTCTCCACCCCATACAACACTGAGACCCAGGCATCAAACAGCTCACTTATGAAGACAGCTACTTCACATTTGGCTACCCGCCACTATCCTGTGGAAGGGTGGAGGGAATGCCAATATGTTAAGCTCTTGACTTCCTTTGCTTTCTTTCCACCTTCAGACAAAACAGCTTTAACAAGCAGGTCTTCTCCAACCATTTCTCACCACTTTTTTGTTTCAGTTGCATCCTTTATTAGAAGAGCATGATTTTTCTGAAGTTGAAAGTAGGGAGTGGGTGGGAAGAAGGAAGTGCTCCTTGCGTCATCAAAAACACTGACTAGTTCTCCCCAACCCCCCAACCCCAAATTCAAGGTGATAATCCAAGCCGAGCTGACAGCAAATAGTATGTGAGATGCATGATTGGCAATTTGAGCAATGCCAAGTGAAATGTGAATCTCACCACTCATTGAAACAAAGGAACTGAGCATTTTTCCAGTTAAATTAACGTGGGCTGGAATGAAACAGGAACAGACAGTTTAGAAGGAAATGGAACTGCAATCAGGGTTGGCCTTAGAGTTGCAGCCGTTGGTGCTCTCTTAATGGAGGAGTTAGACATGTATAGTTTAGAGTTGTCTAAAGAAAGTGTCATCAAGATCAATCCAAACTGAAAGGAGCAATTTCCCTTAACCTATTTAAAAGCATAGCCATACAATAGCTAAGCTTATACATCCTGCTGAGCCCCAAGCCTGCTAAACATGGTTTGATTAAGATACCAAATTGTCTAGCTTCAGATCCTTTGTTAATAGCAATAGCACTTATATATGCCGCTTCATAGTGCTTTTACAGCCCTCTCTAAGCGGTTTACAGAGTCAGCCTATTGCCCCCAACAATCTGGTTCCCCATTTTACCAACCTCAGAAGCAGTGGTGGGTTTCAAAAATTGTTGGAACCTACTCTGTGGGTGTGGCCTCCTTTGTGGGAGTGGCTTGCCACCCATGTGACCAGATGGGAGTGGCTTGCTGCCCACGTGACCGGATATGAAATTATGAATTAGTACTTAGGTTGGTCCAAGTAGCTGTTCAGAAACTCTGGCATTGAAGCATGCAAGTCTTAAAGCTGTCAAGTTACAAGATCCTTGCCAGTGGTGGGTTTCAAAAATTTTTGGAACCTCTTCTGTAGGTGTGGCCTGCTTTCTGTTTCCACTGGTGGAACCTCTTCTAAACCGGTTTGGTAGATTTGAAAAACCAGTTCTACCGAATAGGTGCGAACTGGTAGGAACCCACCTCTGCTCAGAAGGATGGACAGCTGAGTCAACCTTGAGCCTACTGAGATTTGAACTGCTAAACTGTAGCTAGCAATCAGCTGAAATAGCCTTCAGTACTGCACTCTAACCACTCTGGCACCTCGGCTCTAAACTATCAAAAGGGCCAAACCAAAGATTTGTAAAACCTGAGCATTCTTATCTATAGATCAATATAGATCTAGAGCAGGGGTGTCAAACTCAAGGCATTGGGGTGCTTAGATCCAGCCCATGGGGCCAGCCTGGAAACAACAAAGCACCAGCCTGTGGTGCCTCTGCCAGCGAAAATGGAGCTCAGAGGGGCCGTGACGGCTTCCTGCGGCCCTCTGCCAGCGAAAAAGGAGCTCAGGGTGCTCCCCAACAGCTCTATTTTTGCTGGCAGAGTGGTATCAAAACAAACTAGAAACAAGACAAAAGGAGAAATGTTTCCCCTTTTGCATTTGAGCATGCAAGAAGGGACAGGGAAGGAGAGAGGGAAAGAGGAAAGATGAAGGAAAAGATGGGAAGAGAGCAAGGAAGGAAAAATAAGGAAAAAGGGGAAGGAGGAAGAAGAAAGGAGAATAAAGAGGGAAAAAGAAGAAAAATAACCAAATATCTTCAACCATGATGAATGGAAAGGTACTTTAATTCTTACAATTGACAACAAGAGAAACTTTCTATGGCAAGAGTTGCTGGACAATGAAATCAGAGGTGGCATTCAGCAGGTTTTGAAGAACCGGTAGCAGAAATTTTGAGTAGTTCAGAGAACCGGTAAATACCACCTTTGAGTGGCTCCACCCCCATCTATTCTCTGCCTCCTGAGTCCCAGCTGATTGGGCGGAAATGGGAATTTTGTAGTATCCTTCCCCTGGAGTGGGAAGGAAATGGAGATTTTACAGTATTCTTATGCTGCCACACCCACCAAGTCATGCCACGCCCACCAAGCCATGCCCACAGAACCGGTAGTAAAAAAAATTGAATCCCATCACTGAATGAAATGAGATTTACTCAAGGGGTGTGGAATGAAACTATTAAGAACTTTGAAGGACCGAAAGTAATCCAGAACATCCATTTATTACTAGGGATATAAGTCATTTGCTGCCATCTTTAATTCTGCTTAGTATTTCACTTTCATCAGTTTAATAATGCTGGCATGAAAATGCATGCATGCTTCCATGTACCATTCAGCTAATGTACTCTTTCCACCTGCACATGTTTCCTAATGCATGTTTTTCTCCCAGTATTGCTTCCCAGTGCATTTGGTCTCTTCCTTCCTTCCTTCCAAGATTTACACTCTGGATACTATACAAAATTCAGTTTCATCTATTCATTAGGAAGTGAACAGAGGGAAAGTTTCCATTGTCTGAATTCCTTCATCAGCCCAGCAAGCGAAAAAAAAAACATGAATGCTTTTAGAGGGAGAAACTAAACATCTTGTGATATATATTTCATTCCAGGGATGCAATTCAGCAGGTTCTGGAGAACCGGTAGCAGAAAATTTGAGTAGTTCGGAGAACTGGCAAATTTGTATTTGTATTTGTATTTTATTATTTGTATGCCGCCCTTCTCCGGGAGGACTCAGGCGGCGAACAATTCAAGGGGGGAAAAAAGGGGAACATAAAAAGACAAAATACAAATAATAAAAGTAGACAACAGTCGCACAACCATACATGTCGAGAGGGGAGGGAACTCATCACCCCCAGGCCTGCCGGCAAAGCCAGGTTTTGACGGCTTTTCGGAAGGCCTGGAGAGAGGTGAGGGTCCGAATCCCTGCGGGGAGTTCATTC